>NW_027526471.1:646991-791991 GCF_048455015.1 Haemaphysalis longicornis | reverse complement strand
TCGGCGTCTTTTCTTTTCTTTTCTCTCGTATCCCTGCGTTTGCGTACGCCTGCAACAGACCCCGCTTCCTGCCCCTCCTCTTCCAGCCTTTTTCTCTGCGGAATCACGTCACTTGCTAGGCTCCGGTTAACTTTGCACAACCGGTTTCGCTTCCGCACGCGTCATGCGCGAAAAAGAAAAGAACGCGCAAAAATGGCGCGTACCTCCGTTTTTTGGGGAGTTCCATGCACATTGGAAAGCAAGTAAGCAGCGTAGAGCGATGTAAATATAGAGAACTGAAGGAGGCAAAGCAAACGAAACACTTGACGGAAGACACGCGCCGATGAAATGAAGGGATGAGTTCTCCTTCCTTTATTATGTTGCGATGTAACGCGTTCGCGATCGTGCAAGCCTCTTCCGGTAGCGTTTCTTTCACGTACTGTACTTTTCTTTCGTTGTCTTTTTTCATTCTCCGTGGGAGTCATCGCTGGCTCTCACTTGCGCGCCTGCGGTAGATGGCAAGGCCAGCGAGTGTAGAGCATTTCGCACTGCGTCTTCTTGGTACGCTGTAAGCGACCGATTGCCATCGGAACCCAAACGTTATGAAAAACATTGCTGCACTTACGTCTGCTTACATGCCTTGAAGGCGAAAGCATTATGCCCTCTTTCCCTGCTGATGGTTATCATATACTTCTACACTGCTGCTACGTCTCTTTCTTCGCTTTGGTTTCTTCGCCATTTGGCTTGAATTACTTTCACAGGGAGACTGCCGACACTTGGCGCCACATATCCTTCGGAATCAGACTTCCGTGGCCGGCGGGCACCTGTTTTACTCAGGCACCGTCACGTTCACTCGCCACGCGATATGACGCCGGCTCCCACTGTGGAGACTCCGGTTCAATTCCCATTCGAACTCAAAGGCAGCCTTTATTAGGTGCGTGGTACCTTAGGACCCCACAATGTCCTTCAGCGTCCGTGCGCATAGTATTTGCAATCGCAAAAAATCACACAGGCACCGGCGAGATTCGAGGCTGTGTCTGGTAGACCAGACAGAGTTAGTGTCAGTCGTCATACCCGTGAGCTAGTGAGAAACTCTATGCTTCAGATAATAGAGTTAATACTACTGACCTTCAGATCGGACTTGTGTTGTGCCGGAGTGCCCGCACAAGTGCCAATCGGTCGAGGCAGTTGTGCAGACGCAGAAACAATCGCAACACAAAACCGCAGTTTACGAAGCAATGAATAACTTCGGAAAGTATAAAAATAAGAAATTATGCACCTTTCAAACAAAATTTAAGGTTAAATTGTTAGTTTGAATAATTAGTTTCTTTTTTGGATAGTGCGTGCGGTGGCCGCGGCAGCGCCCCCGTACGGACGATCCAAAGGAGGAGGGTGGGGGGGGGGGGGGGGGGTCCATGTACGGGACGTTTTTTTAAGGCGGAGTTTCGCAACTCCCTACATCGAAGAGTTCTGGCTTGTGCGTGTTGAGCTTGATTGTGTTGCGGTAGTTGCACATGAATTGCGTTGTACGTTCACCCAACAGGCGGCTTTGTACAAACAAAATTCATTTGCGAGTAGCACTCGTCCATTCCGTTTTCGTGCCAACGTAATGCTTGTCTTTGTACAGTTACTTCTCCAAACATGTGAAACCAACGGTCCCATCATTTCTTATTGCACTGATTTCAGCCCTATTCTTAGTTAGGCAATAAAGGTGGGTCGGCCGAATGGTGCCAGAACTAGACCTTTCACGTGAGGCCACCCCATAGGACTACAGACGACGAAAGAACTTGGACGGAGGCAGCCCGCCTGCCGACGCGGGAAATCCCTTAAAATTACAAAATTACGACCAAATATGCCTCCTACTTGTTTCTTTTACGCGGGTACGAACCGAATGAGCTGTCAGTCTTAACGTACAGGACGCGCAACATCGAAAGCATTCCCATGCCAAGTTACATCTTGCCTTCGCCCGCACCCCGCACCAGCAGCTGACGCGGAAACTTCCATTTCGTGAATGCCCCTTAAATCTCTCCGTCCACATGTAAGAGAAGATAAAGCACTCTCAAACCTAAGTGGCGCAGGGCCGGAAGTTACACGTCGACTTTTTCAGAGAGATTAGAAAGAAATATTTTAAAATGGTAATTTACAGCTCCAATTACGCTAGACAAAACTTTGGCTGGAAAACGTTTTGTTGGCTCGACTACAGTGAGCCGTTAACAAAGAGGAAATTTGGGCTGGTGCAATGAGGCAACCAATGCGTGCGGTATTTCGGTACACGAACGTGCCAGGAAAAAGTCGTTGGCGCAAATATACCCATTGGCCCAGTTCAACATGTTTGCTTGTAAACAAACAAAATGAAATCTCCGGTTGAATTTGTTTTTTTTTTAGAAATGGTTCGCTATTGCTCTGCTGCGGCAAAAGCAAGGGAGCAGAGCTTATGACATACCCTTGTATGCCGCCTGTAGAGGTGGTCATGGCCGAAATGAAAGGCTAGCGTGCCCGAAAGATCCAAACATTGCTCCCATTCGCATAGCGCAACAACTCAAGGATGTTTTCGCTCCCAGAGTTCAGCCATTTGTGTGTTTGTGTCCACGCCAACCGTGAAACATCGATGTCGTCTGCACCCTACACGACGTGTCGTCTGCTCTCAACGACGACAGCGCCGCGAGCCCCTTGAACCCTAAAGCGTGACTTGCACCTAACGTGGCGTGCACTCGGCTCGCCTCCGTAGCGTGGTTCGAACGGATTAACGGTGTTCCCGACAGAAGGTGTGGTGAAGGGTGGGAAAAACAAGCAGAAGAGGGGGAAACAATGCCGACGCCATTGGGGCACCCCTCGGCAGGCGAGGCCATCGTGACCGCGACCTCGGCGGCCGCTGCGCGGCGCAGGAAGCGCTTGGCGTGGCGACGGAGGAAAGGTTCTGCGCCGGTGAACTTTGGCATTCCTCGGCGTTACTTGCGAAAGGCTGTGCCGCCTTGCACCGCATAAACGAAGTGAAACCGGCCTCGCGTTGGCGCAGCCGTGAGAAAGCTGGCGTGGCGGGGATATCGCCTTGCCCCCGAAACTATCTTTGACCCGGGCGCGATGCCGGCCTGCTCTCCTCGGCCGGGTCGATCGGCCGCCGGGCCGAAGAGGAGAGCGCGCGTACCGCCGGCGGCGCTGCGCTCGGGTAATTAAACTTTCAATAAGCGCGAAGGAAAAACACTAGAAAATGGGTCTTAAAGTAATGATGCCGGTCAGCGGCTCGTTAACATCGGGGACCTTGATGGTCGAATGCGTCGTGAGTTAACGGAGCAGAATGTCTGCCCCAGAGGCGAACGCGGCCAAGTCGCATGTCGGTGAAAATTTAAATAACTACCCGGAATTTAGAAAGCAAACAGAAAGAGGGATATGGACAATCAATAACCCTGAGCACGTTTGTTTCCATGACCTAAATGCAGCTTTGGTAGATGCAAGAGTACAATATTGACCGAATCACCACAACATAAACGAAGTTGAATACATTTAGAAATGAATATCTGGCCCCTACTTTTAACCCTCCAGCACTTTTTGACGTGCTGTCGGAAGTGAAAGATGCCTTCCACGCGCGTGGGTGCTGGTAGAGATCGAGGTTGCTTTCAAAGCAAAGCTTTACTACTTTCGTCCAGCGGTTTCGTGGAGGATGCTCAAATGACCTTTTGACGGGAGACACACCTCCGGCGACACACCCTTCGAAGCGCATCGCGTGATTCGCCGGGCCCGCTGTTGGCTCCTGCGGGCGCCGACAGCGGTCACCACCACCGTGGGGGCCGAGGCAGCCAACCACCCCCGCAGCCTCACATGCGTGCGGCGTTTGGTCGTTTCGGGCAACGTGACTCGTCTCGCGACCGGCGAAGAGAAAGGGTGCGTTCGCCATAAATGAACGCCGTGTTCTCCCGGCCTCCTTCCGTGAGCGTTGCACGGAACCGAACGGCTTTGAGACGTGGTCGGCAGTACGGCTAAGTGAAAGGTTAACCAATCGAAACCGAGACTCAACCAGACTAAGCCAAACTTTTGCTTTGCGTATCCAAGGTTACCGGAGCTGAGCCTGTTGTATCAGGGGTAGTGCCGGAAATTGCTCTGCCCTAGCACCACCTGTTACTACGAGTCAATATTACGGTCACTTCAACATGAGTCCGCCAGTTCCTTCTCCTGAATAAATAAGAAGAAGGCGCGACCCCCTCTGCGCAGCACCCAATGTCCCCTTGGGAAGACGATGTGGTCCAGAGTGTTGTGTGGGGATGCCGACTTTCGCATCGCTGAGAGCATGGCCGTCCGTTCTATAGCATGCTCTGGGCAACACATTACATAGTGGTGTACATCCCCTATTACTGCACATGACAAACACAGAGGTGAACGCACGAGGCCCACTATAATTAGCCAAACTGTGACCTTCGCTGAGCCCGTTCGGATGCGTATACAGCAAAGTTGCCTTCGATCCGCAGAGTCCCTTTGTGACGCAAGGCTGATGATAGGAATCTCCCAAGGGCTTTACATGGTCGACGACTGTTCCGCCTGAATTTTAACGGTCGGTGCAAATTGCAGCGCATTCCGTGTTATCTGATCAGCGGTCTCATTACTCTTGACGTTAACATGGGATGCAATCCATCGAAAGCGCACATAGAAACCCTTGCTGCTGAGCTCTTGCACAAGGCGTAAGGAACGCTAACAGACCCTTTTCGTGGGGGTCGCACGCTACAAAAGTTGTATTGCTGCTTTTGAATAAGTCAGAAGAACACCTTTCTGCGGCTTGTATGGCTTCAGTTTCCTCAAAGCAGCCTCGATGGCGACACACTCAGTTTCGGTGAGGGACACTGCATGATGCAGACATGCAGCCCAGAAAACCTGCGCATCTGGAATGGCACACGCCGCCGATTTTTATACCCATTATGGAAAACAAAACAAAAAAGAACACCCGAAAACATGGATTAAAAATGGGCTTTGGTAAATCAATTTGTAGTTGTGGTCAGGGTTGCGAGGCCCCGCGGAGCTAACAACCGAATAATCATTCCCAAAGAAGCCTAGAAAACGAGGCGCGACTTTTATGAACAAGCCCAGAACAAGCGGGAGTTTCATAAATTCTCACACTCTTGAAAAAAAAGCGTAAAAAATACTTGGTCGTACGTGACTGGGAAGTAAACGTGGAGCTTAATATATTTCGTAAGGTGAAAATATCCAAAAACTCGAAACGCAAGCACACGTGAACGAAGACGTCTCGATTAACTTACTTTTCAACCCCCCCCCCCCCCACCCCCCAAAAAAATGTATTTCGTTTCACACCCCGACTACACACAGTCATCGTCGCATGCGTCCTCCTCAACTGGAAAATCCTCAGCTTCCATCTTGGCTGAACTGTAAATACAGTAGAATCTCGATAAACGGAAATCGCTTGAACGGAATTGCCGCTTAAACGGAACTGTGTCCTATAAGTTGGTTGGTTTCGTATTCATATAAAGTAAAATAACTTTCGGCAATCGCATCTAAAATTTCTGCCTCACCGTGTAAACGGAACCGGAAATGGAACTTCTTGTCAAACCTATGGCAAATAGCATCAGCTTTTTCCGGTTCCGGCTGTTTAGCTTTTGTTTTCTTTTTTTTTTAAACCTCGTCGGCCTCATAAGCCTCGTCTCGTTAGTAGTCAGCTGTGTTAGGCCGATTAATGCAATATAAGTCTTGTTCTAGTCGTTTGGTCTCGGTTCAAGTCGCCGAGGTTGCAGGGCTTAGCTCCTGCCGCCTCGTTCGTGTCATCGTGGTTATATTCGTGCTTCATTACCGTGCTGCCGTCTTCTAAATCCGGTGGCTCGTAAGCACTCACGAAGTCGAGCTGGAGGCGTGCACACCATGGGCTTACGTTAGAAAAGAAAGGAAATCATTTTTGACTTCGGCAGCGGCTCTTTGATGCATTTTCAAGCAATTTCTAGGACACAGTGACTAATTGTTGCCAAATGTACTTTGTGAATGTTGCGCCTTAACGTCTTGCAGTTTTCTTGCTTTCTAAAAAACTATCAGCTACATTCACCTTCCAGTGCTTAGAGTTCCATCAAATGGCCTTAGGAGTGTGTAAGTAAACAAATTTGCACTTTTGCACGTCTCTCTCAGTAAATGAAACTCCTGTTAAATGAAACTATTTTTTTCTGTCCCTTGAAGTTCCGTTTATCGAGAGTACTGTAGTTTTCAAATTGAAAAACTGCACTATTTTTGCTATCGGTTGAAAGTCCCGGCAGCAAACACCTCAAAACTTTAGGCCGTTATGTACGACGAGCACAATGCACCTCAGCATGGCACTCTTCATTCTGTTTCGATAGCTTGACTTCACGTTTATCTGCGAGAACATGTGCTCAATGCCGAGTTGGCCAACAAGGACAGAGTGAACTCTGCCATTTCCTCGAAACAGCCTTCACCATTCGTATCTGTGAAATAGAAAACTTTTACTTGGAATATTTTCAGAGTTTTCGACGAAAAACGCGCAATTAAATGTGGCGAGCATTTAAAAAATGAAAAAGTAAAAATATCTCCACAAAAAATGCTAATAAGCCCCGCAAATATCGACAAGCGACTCGATAAATCTACAAGCGACTCGGTGAAAAAAGGAAGCCTGAATCCGTTCATAATAACCGGAACTGGCAACCCTGCCTGGGGCGCAATTCGCCGAAGCAACGCTGCCTGTCAGGCGGCGTTGACCTAAGCTACGAAGGCTAACTATCAGAATAGGTGACGAAAGGGACGAGTTGTCATTACATCGGGATAAGCTACACCAAGTTTAACGAGGACAGACGAAAAAACGAAGTGCACAGGACTAAAGTTGGAACATACAACTGTTCATTACTTGCACAAGGGCGTTGGTGTTTGCGCACGAGTAGCAAAAAGCATATAAAAGCGTGAGCAATAAAACGCCTTCTCAACACCAGCGATCACAGCAAGCGGGAAAGACTCCCAGGGGCGGCCATCATTGACCAACAAGGAACTATATTGTAGACAGGGAACTTAACTGTACGTAGGGAACTTTATTGGCCATCACCGAATAAATTTTTCTTCCTTTTTATGACAAATAATGGGTGACCCGTAGTGGCTAAGGCGTTGTGCTGCTGAGCCCACGGACGCAGTTTCGATAACGGCTCGGTGGCCGCTTTTCAGATGGGAGGTGGAAATGGAAAACGCCTGTGCGTCGAGATTTCAGTGCACCTGGAAGATCTCCAGGTGGCGGCCAAAATTAATCCGGAGCCCTCCACTACAGCGCACCTGGTTGCCTGTGTAGCGCCGACGAGTTAAACCTGATAAACAATCAGTGCCGACAGACGAAAAGCGAGCCGTTAGTTTCGGGAAACGCCGGAAGCGCGACCACAACCATCGACAAAGGCAGGCGTCGGATGAATAGTACAACAAATACAGCTAAATCGAAGGTTAACCAAGTGAAACCAGGACTCAACCAGACTAAGCCAAGCTTTTGCTTTGAATCATAGAGTTTCATACTAATATATACTTGAGGGAAATCTGGCCCGGCATTCGCGTGCCGCCGTGGGCGGCGCCATTGCAGCTAGCGACGTTCCTCACTTCCTTGGCTTGGTTAGCCACATGGCTTCTTTTTCGTCTTGAAGCCAAAAGGGTAGCATTGTTCTTTTGTTCATCATCCATGAAGCTTCTAAATAATCCCTGACAATTAAATCTTTCTGGAGCTTTAATTTTATAATAACGGAACAAATTTTATTATTCTTCTGCAGTAATATTGTTGCATTTTTGCAGCCAAAGCCAACTTTTCAGCCTGTTCGTGAGCCATGCCAAGGACAAGTGGAACGTACCTGCCGGGTACATGACGGCACGCTCGCTGAAGCGCGGCTTCCCTAGACAGTGGCGCCAGATTTCCCTCTAGTGTATATTAGTATGAAACTCTATGCTTTGAATATCCAGGGTAAACTAAACTAAGCCGCAAACATTTTTTTTTAATTTCAAATTTCAAAAAATCGACAGGGCTGGCGCACCCGCCCGCCGTCGGCCCCATGTGGAAGCCTGTGGTGGTCTACTGTGATATCTTATCTATAGCAGTTCCCAACACGTCGAATGCTGTGGAACTCTGTGGTGCACTCACGCGCTTTACAGTGAAGTGAGAAATTTCTTGACGCTTCAATTTGTTAACTGTCAGGTTGGTGTGACGTACGAAATCCCGTTATCGAAAGGAAGAGGTGGCGCAGGATGTATTTACGGGCAGTAAAGGAACATTTTTGGGCAGCGCCCGTACGCAAACCATCATATCCAGGCGTCAAGATATCTGACATTTCACTGGAAAAGTTTGCGCTCCGCAAACTCACACGCGTTTGCAAGTGCCACGGATAACATCTTACCAGAGATCAGCGAAGCCTTCCACACAGTGACTGAAGCAAGAACAAAACCCGATTATGTAGTTAAAGGGATTAAAGGGGATCACAACAAGAACAGACACCGGTATGTACACGCTGAAGAAACCCTCTCCCGCACCCCTCAACATTCTCCACTGTTCACTTTACACGAATGCGCGTGTGAGGCCCTGAGCTCGTCTCCCTTAACCACGGCTGCGTGGAAAAGAAGCTGTTCGCAGCGCACGGTATACTCGACGATCTCAGTAGCCCGAAATACAAAAGTCAATTTTCGCGCCGTTCCTTGTTTGGCTACCGCCCCCCGGCACTCCTTCTGTCCACGCAACAAGCTGAACCCCCTCCACGCTCAATGCACTATTTTATATTCGCGCCCACATTGGGAAGGAACCACTCAAACCGGCGTCGAAGCGGAAGGCAGCCGCAGTCCCGCCTACGCCAATGATTGCTTCGTGAAACGTTAACGTAGACTGTTAGTCTTGATGCTAGCAGTCAACCACTAAGGCTACAACAATGTCATAAGCATGCAAGAGCAAGGCGTGTAATCCAAATTTGTGTCGAGCTAGCAAACGACAAGAACTTTGCCATCCCTTCCTAAGGAAAGTTTAGAGAAGCGCGAAAGCTTTCTCACATCAAAAAATTGGCAGTGGCTTAGCTCGGCTATGCCAGGATATACGTAGCGTGAGCTAACGTTCAGCAATCCAATCCAATCCAGTCAATTCCAGTTCAATACAGTCCAGTCCAGTCCTGTCAGTCACCGCTCCTCGCGCATGCGCAGCACGGCTATCAAGCGGCTCCTTCGCAGCGTCAGACTTGGCTACTGCGCAACGGAGGTGCACAGCTGGGCACGCGCAGGCGTCAGTGTGTCTGCCGCGGTTATCACGTCACTCCTCTGGAAGGCACAGACCGGCGAATGCGCAGACCCCATTGTCTACACCCGTACTCCAATTGGGCTGGATTGTCAATCCAATCCAACACAATCCAATTTAATCCAATCCAATCCAATGTTCCTCGCGCTTGCGCAGCACGGCGCTTCAGGGTCCAAGCGAAACTGCTCAACCACGTAGCTTACGCTACAAAAACGGCCTCAAAAGGGCGTCGAAACCTTCACTGAAAGTGTGTCAACCTCTGCCTGAAAGCGCGTCTAGTCGATCATCAAATTTCCAGAGACCTAAATCCGAAACGAAGAACGAACCCATGCGAAGATTTTTCGAGCACCAATTTCGAGCACCAAAAGTATATACCGATACGTGGTTTTTGAGCTAAAGGAGTATACACCGTTCCTTTTTTTTTCTTCTTTGCGACGTTCAATTCGAACCGTTTTGACACAAGCCCGGTTTCTCGCACGCGCCGTGTCCAGAGATGTTACCAGAGCTTTTCGGTCGACCAGCGCCATCGGCTCCACTAAAAATGCTTTCGCTTTAAAGAGAAACGGTGGCACCAACATTTCACAATTACGTCTATACGCAACGTCGAAGTCACGAGCTAATTGTGTTTAGCCAATTTAAAAAGAAGATCAGCGCTCTTTCACTCTGTAGGGCCATTTGACATCGTACTGGGCGCACTCTGTAAGGAAGGCACTAATTAAAGCCCCACAGTTTGCAACTTCCGCTTAATTTTAAGCATGCTTCTAAGTAACTAGCTAGATAAAACTTGGGAGGACTAGAGTTTTTACTCCAGCGCACAGATATGGAGCTGTACGTTTTCATTTTATACAAACACGTGGAAATTCCGCAATATTTACAACTTCACTGTGCACTACGAAATTACAAGAAGAAGCTGAAGCTTGCCGTAACCTGAAGGTCGTCTTACAGGCCAATCGTCACGTAATTTCTTCTCGAATAGTTTCAATAAACAATAGGCACGCCAGTTTTCTGTAAACCTAGTCCATCCGCAGACGACCGTGTACCCACAGCAGACGGAAATTCTGCAACGTTTTCAACGACGTGCGAACTACGTAATTATGAAAAGTAGGTGAAACCCGGTGTAATGATAGAGTCACCTTAGCGGGAACATGTCATACACTTTGTTCCGGTGTAGTTTTGAAAAAAGAAAACGTGACAGCTGTTTTCTGTAACCATACTCTCTCCATGAAAATTTCCGTTCTGCGCCGATTTGTTCGCGCGGGCTATACAAGGAAACCCAGGCACACAGAGCTTCGCTCTAAAAACAATACTGTCCAACATACCATAAAAAACGAAAGTCCGTTTTTTTCTGCCGAGTCGGTGCAACAATCGATTCCGCAGTCATACCCAAATAAAACCTATAGGCCTCTAGCGAGCCCGGAGCCCTTCGCTACACGTATATGCGTGTAGCGAAGGGCTTGGCCACACCATGCGTGGCCACACCATGCGTGACCAAGTTATGGTGCCTCCATGCTTAATGGTACGGGCGCAACAGCTTCGCCAGCCCCACCGTCTTGTAACAGAGACTCCCGATCTACACGATGCCTGTTCGTCAAAGACCGGTATCAGAAACCTCTACTTGCTTTCAAAATTGTATAGTAAGTGGACAAGCTTCTTAAGCTTGCTACGTTAGAAGACCTGCAGGTCTTCTTCGTACTGAACCGATGCATTCACTGAACTTTATCACATAGGTGAAGTTCGGGATGGGAATGAGAATCAACTAATTGTAGTCATGCAATTGCACATGGGGCCGGTTGATCATCCTTCAAGACGAGGAATGTACGCAGTTGAGCGACTAAATGCTGGGCTTCCTTGCCTAGCCCTTGCAGGGAACATCTCTGAAGTTTTTGTATCCTTTTAGCGAAGTTTACTCCTCCTCCTCTTTTTAGCGAGCCCGACAGGTCTGCTTTCAATATGTTCCTTTACAAACAGCGGGGCAGGAGATGGTCCCTGAACGTTTTTGTTGCCAGTTTGTATAGCTGGCCGAGAAAATGTACTTTCTGCTAGATATTATCTATATATGAATAAATTTCTTTCTGTGAGGGCCAGTTTCATGTAACTCAACAAGAACACAAAAAAATGGCGCAGCCTACACTACAGCAGTGCAAGGATGGGGAAACAGCAGAGCTGGCGGCCCCTATCCCTTCGTCGGAGACCCGGCCATTGCACCTCACATGGAATTCCTAACTTGCGGCAGGAAGTTTTCCATGACTGGCAGGCCCGGATCGTTTTGTCCGCAGCCTTTCCCATCTCTCCCAAAGTGGACCGCGTTAGCACGCGCTAGAACCAGCGGCAACCGGCTTCGCGAAGTCGGCGTCTGCAGCGCGAGCTGTTCTGTGTTTCCCACTTCAGGTGCCAGCGCGCGTGAACTGGCGAGGAGAGCAGCACGCGAGAGATCACGGCACGAACGCTGGGCAGAGTGTTCTCGAGGGTCGAGCGGTGCCGGCGCGCGCGATAACGTCATAGCTAGGCGAGGCTTGGCTCCGCCTGCGGGGCTGGGCGAAGGTCGTGGCGGGCTTCTCGCGCCGGAGTTCTTTTTCCTTGTAATTTTTTTTTTCGGACGCCAACGGACCACGCGGAAGTTTAAACAGCCCTGCTGCTAAAACCGCGTTCACAATTCCGGCTTCCCTAACCCTACAAAAGGGGAAGCACGGGTGTTTCTAGTGTTCTCATAGCGCCTTCTACCGTACCACGCGTCAAAGCGAAATAAGATACCCCGCGTCAAAATCTTACCTACGTTGCACGTAGGATGAATTCCTTCATACAGGAAGCGATACAGATCGTAAAAATTTAGCTCTCTCTTTCTCTTGCCGCCGTGCGGAAACTGAGTTGGCTCGTTAGGCGAAACGAATCTTTCTACACTACGCCGCGCCTCGCCACGTGTGCTCCTGTAAGTGCGTCCGCCAGCCTGTACGATTCAAGCCGCTATGTATCGAACTGCGTTCGGTAATTGAAGCACACACCCGTACAAGAGACCGTGAAACGCGTTTAATTTAACGCTCGATGCATTGACACGAACGCAGGTCGAGGTAGCTGCCACTCTTACGCGTCTGCGGCTGTCTCACCACGCCGCTCCTGAGCGCACGGTGAGATGCTTTCGATAGCCGATGAAACGAACGGAAAGGGGCGGCCGCATTTGAGAGAGGCTTAGCGCTGCCGACCTGGATCGTTAACTCGCCTGAAGTGGGCGTGAAAGAGCTGTACGCTGCGCCCTCGTTTTTCAGGATTGCATAGTTGTTGTACGCGTTTGGGAGCGTGTCGCGATGGGAGGGCCTGCGTCGGTAATTGTCGTTGGCCAAGCCCATTACGCCCTCAGCAATGGTGTATGACGAGTCAACACTCTCCCCCAATGCGTTATGGAACAAGCAGAATCACAGCGGCGGAAATTTCCTATACTCGGTGACAACTTAAGAACGGCACCGGAAGTTGCCGCTGTGCCTTATCACCGTAGCCGGATGTTTCTCCGCGCGGCGCAAGTAGGGCGTTACTGGGAATGTTTTGAAAAATGGCGGGAGCCATTCCCGTGATTTTTTGAACTTAATATGCTTATAAACGACTCCAGTGACGACAAACAAACTGCGTGAGACAAGGCAGACGATATCACGCATTCATAGCAAACCCCTTTCAGAACGCGCGCGCACTGACGTCACGGGTCCGGCGCTTTGGCGGAGTGATACACCACATGAGGTGGTGCCGCTCTTGAGTTGTAACCGAGTATAGAAGCGTAAGGGAGTAAATGTATTCGTTTACGCGGTCAGTAGACGAGGCCGCAGTATATGCTCAAGTACACGGATTCAAGTTCACTCCGCAAAAATCTGCCCGACCTACCTTAGGTTTGCCCTAATCAAAGTGGATAAAGTATATTGCGCTGTCAGTAGAAACCATCATGACCAACCACAAGTGACGTTTAAAACTGACCTCAAAGGATGCTGCTATAGAAACCTTATTACATCAATACAGGAATAAAAGTGCCAACCCTTGTTTACACAAAGTAATGATGCTTGAAAACTCCGCTTCAATGCATTCGGGTGCTGATGAACACTGGCTACTTCATTCTCACGGTTGTTATTAGGCTACAGCGCTACTGCATTTTCATGCCCTGCATAGACTAGCTGTTTCGCATTTATGAGTATAATGGGGTCATTGTGACTTTTTAAATCTTGGGCTACTTTAACGCATATATTTTGGTCTGTCTGCCTCGGTCGGTCTGTCTGTCTGTGACTCGATTCAGCCACCCGGCCAACGTGAAACATGAACTGCGCAATAGTCTTATATATCCACAGCCAAATCTAAACATCTAAGTCCGGTGTTAATGTTCATACTTGTCAACATTGTTGCACAAAAACAAGACATTACCAAATATCAGGCAGAAATTCAACACATGAGTGATATTTGCAGTGTTGCTTTATTAAAAAATTTACGGATGGTTGATTTTTGCGATAGCAAATAAATACTACATCAACTGCCGAACACCGTCGCCTGATGCCACGGTGCCTTGCGGCATTTTAAAAATCAAACGCCAACAGCAACGAAAGGTTCCACCAGATAGGTTCCACGTTCTGCTGGGAACGCTCGTGGAGTCGGGTAACGTGGTTCTATAAACGTTGTAGTAGGGTGCCTCGATTCACGCGCGTCTCCGCCGTACGGCAGCGCTGACATCGCGGCACTCGACTTGAACCTCTAGCGTGTCATCTTGGGAGGAACGAGAAGGGAGAAGTACAACATGAGAGGTGTGGGAGAAAGAGGAGGGAGGCATTTACTTGCCAGAGGCACCAGTCGACTTTCGTCTTTCGTCGACAATTGCAACGAAAGGAGCAGATTCGCGGCCAGTTTTTTTATATCGACCAGGGCGCAGCGCGGCCAGTTTCTTGGTTGCCATCTTGAAGGAGAATTCTCGGTATGTACAACGCCAGTTTGTTGGGCATTGTGAATACTATAGACGTTCTCTTCTGTAAACTGCTTCATCTATTTTGCACGTAGTATAGTGTTTTAGTCTAGCTGTGTTCCAGTTTTTCTATTGGGCGGCTACGCTGCTCTCTCAGCGGGTAGTGCGGCATCATAAGCCCTGTACCAGTCCTAACGAAACGAGCAACGCAGACTGCTTCGCCAGCGCATGTCACGAGTGACCAACGATGCAGGCTATCAAGTTGCTGCCAATAATCGAACCTCCATCAATGTGGCAGGGTCTGCGCAAAATATGTGAGAAGTATCGGGTTTTGACATGGTTGCTGTATCGCATTCACAACTCGCAAGAACGGCTTTGGTGTTCTCGGAATTTTAACACGAACGCGTTTCATTCCTGCGTACACCAAGATTTCACTGACGTCCTATCCGTCACAGAAGTGACGCCAGTACAACGAAGCAAGTGGCCTGTAAAGGATGCACCTCTGCACACAGGGTCTTCTTGGGGGGAAAAAACCTTTAGTACTAAAGAGTACGTTATACTTGGGGTTGTTCGTTATCGGGTTTTCTATTTTAGCACGAAAATCTTTTATGTCGGTATACACCAAGATTTCACCGACGTCATAACCGCCACGAAAATGACGCCAGTTCAGAAGCAACCCGCCAGCAAGACGTCGCTCGCCAAGCACACCGAGATGACAGCCGACCCGCAAATCATGCTCAGCTGCAGATTTCGCTGCACATTTCATTTTCGTGTTTTACCGATTCCTATAGCAGAGGAATCAGCCACAGTTTTTTTTTCTTTTACCGATGCCATTCGTCCCCGTTCACCCGACCGTTCCCTTTCCTCCCCTTGCCGACCTTGCCTTCGCTGCACCGCACTTGCTTTCATCCTCCACTCCATTCCCTCTTCTCTCTATTAATCCAAATTTCCCCTTCCCTCTCCCCTTCCCTATTGTTTCCGTAATTAACTTTTCTCTTCCTCCTTCTTCCCCCTCTTTGATCGCGCTCCTCCCCCTCCCCATCACTTCCAGCTACACCCCTTTCCGCACCTCTTTCCCTTCTCCCTCTCCCATCCACCTTCCTGTCTTTACACCCCTTCTCTCCTCCTCATCTCCCCCCCTTTGACTCGTTATCCCTTTGCGAATTATGCATAGCCACTAAATTCTAGTGAGTCTGTAACCCAGTGAGCAGGATCATCAGTTACGTTTCTGGCTGATTAAAGTGACAGACCGACAGACAGACAGACAGACAGACAAACATTTTGACGTTTACGTATCACAGTAAATACTGTCGTCTTGAAAAGCAGATGAACGGAAGAGCACCCAAATGTCCAATGCACTTGGTGAACGTACCCGTCACACACAGCCATCGGGTCGCCTGGAATACAGCGCCACAAGAGGAGGACGGGAGAAGAAAACCGCCGTTCGGCTCTGAAATCACTTAGCCGCTCACGCCTCTCGATAGATACCAGAAAGAAGAGAACACGCGCCAAATATGCTTAAACTGGGGGGGTAGGTCAGCATGCGGCAAGCTCAGTGGCAATCAAAAGGGGCGTTCAACAGCCGACACGCATACCCGACCAACTGCATAACACAATAACGCAAGCAGACGCTTTCCCACCTTGCAACACCGCGAAGCGATCCGGTGTGTTCAACAGCGAACCACATTCCGGAACTGTAAGGCGTAAACAATAATTAACTCGCATTCTTGAGTGGATCTGTGCGATGCTTCCTTCAAGGATGAACAAAACAATGGCTGGTTGGAACACTTGCTATGCCGCAGTGCGCCCGATTCAACGTGAGGTGCATAATTAGTCAATTACGGCGCGCCTAAGTAACGACGGGATACTAGTTAGTTCGGCTCGGTTGCCCCCCTTGGCGATGCTACGCGGGTTTGGCGCAAGGCAGGGTACACGCGCGATTGCAACGTTGGTACCCTGAAGTCAACGCTTGTCTCCACCGCGCGATCAGCACTTGCTCTATTCCGATGGATATGGTATACCGCTTTATCAGCCGGAGAATGCCTTGTAGCACTTCACTCCCTATAAATGCTCGGACGTACGCTCCTAGAAATGAATATTAAATGCAGTGAAAGCATGTTCATTCGAACTTCAATATTTCGAATTTATAGATGATTAGAACGGTACGATTTGGTCCGGCCAAGTCTTCATAGAAGCCTACATGTATAAAGAAGCCCGTTAATTCGTACCCGAGTGAGTTGCCTTACGCCACCGCCTTGGCGACTAGCACACACGACCAGATAAACGCACCCTGTGCCTACATACAAGGCTCCGTAGAGCGGACAAAGCAAAATGGGGTAAAACCAACCTGAATCGCACATAACGGGCGTTTTGGAAGACGTATTCTTTGCGAACTCGGGTCGATGAAGGCGCGATTACAGTCGTGTGTGTGGTTTGCTGACAGACGAGGGCGGCAGTTCACAGGTCAGAAACGCAGAACCTGTCGCTGCCAATGACGACAGCGAGGACTCGGATGAAAAAAATCTCCCACCTCCCCTCACGGGAACCCCTGTGTAGATGCGACGCATAGGCGGTTCACGTTGCAGCGTTGGACAGCGGAGGAACGGCGCTGGAACGATGGAGCGGAGCGGCGCAGGCACCGCGTTTTATAGCGCGCATAACGGTGAGGAGACGCGCAGGTGCCAGTGCGTCTGCCGCGGCTATGACGCAACACAATCCAACAGAATCCACTTAAATCCAATCCAATCCAAATCCAATCCCAGCCAAGCCAAGCCAAGCCAATCCATTCGAATCCAATCCAATGCCCCTCGCGAGAGAGTGTTCGCTATCGGAGAGGAGAGGGGTGAGCGGCGGAGAGCGCAGCTCACGCGGCGAGGAGAATGGGGGAGGGGCGGACGCCGACAACAACGCCGACTCCGGATGCAGGGACAAGGCGAGTGAATGAGATGCAGTCGCATCTAAAATATCAATGCGGACGAAAACACGCAGGCGAAACACCAAGTGATGGCCGGATGAAATGCCGCCCGTCTCTTCAGAAGATGAGAGCAAAAGGGGGGACTGTCGCCTGTAGGGACGAAAGGCAGGCCGCAATTGAGGACTTTTTAGGCCCCAAAGTGTTCACACGCTTCCCAATTGCAGTGTACCGTTGTTATTGTCCACTTCCATTAGTTCGAACTTTCGTTAACTCGAACTGAGATGGTGTCACCTTGCGGTTCGAATCAACGAGCTTTTACTGTATTAGCTTCGAGTGCTAGATGTCGGATATTGTTCTTTTCGAATAGAGAGAAGGCACGCAATTACTCCGTTTCAGACACGGGAAAGAGAACCTCTCAATCCATGCAGGCAATTTGTAAAGGGTCCGGGGAGGTATACTCGTTTCCTAGTCAGCACAGCAAAGCCACGCATGGCGCCATCTGAGTGCATGTTTGAAACTATGTCCACGTGAATGTGGCCCTCAATTTAATCGCTCTGAACCGCTTGGTCTCGTACTGTACATGTAGTATAGTTCCGCTCCTGCGAAGCGAACATCCTAACCCAGGTTCAAATCCCAATACCACTTTTTTTTCCATTTTCAAGGGTTTTTCACATTTGAATATTAACATTTGTTATCGCGCATGTTATCTATTTATGGCATCTTTAGCATTATAAATGGTATTCCGGGTATATTGGTTGCCTTTTGGTCAGTTTAGGCTACTGCTTCTTGCACGTTTTTGCGCGTTTTCCTCTTTTGGGTCGGTGTCGGCTATTTCTGTTGAATATTTTTCTACGCCGCGGTTTTCAACCATTGCAGTTCCATTTTGCCTGTTTTTTATTTCTGTTCGGCTGGTTTGACAGGCTTTAAGTACGTTTATGCTGTGACATAACCCCCACAAGCAAGCTCAGGTGACGGCTGGCTGTGCTGACTAGGAAACGCATGTACGCGTCCGGGAGACTAAACTGCAGGCCGTCCTCTGCGCAGCGCAGAAAGGGAGATGCAGGAAAAGGGAACTGCGTCCTACTGCTGACTGTCCCTCAGTCTTAAGCGATAATTCTGACAGTTTACTTTTGGCTTCCTTAAAGATCTCCTAAGCCGATGAAGATGACGAAAACAGTGAAGGCGATTAGTTACCGAGCGATTTCACTTGGTAACTAATAAATGATCGCCGACTGGCTCATCTTACTAACGAACCAAACTTACTAACTACTCACTAACTAATCCTACTAACTAACTAGCTTACGAACGAATCTTAACGGCTTTCAATACGGCGGTGTCACAAGAAGCGTGGGCGGTCAGCGCATGGACACGCACTGGGAGGTTCGGGCTGAAAACAGTTGGAGAAAGAAGGCAGAATATGAGTGGGGCCGCAGTTATCTTACAAAGCTGTGATAACCGCTACCCTTATGCATGACACCTGTCGCTATGACGACAAAATATTGAAACATGTTAGCAAATGAAAGGCAAGGAAGCAGAAGACGAGTGGCACTAGAGGAAAAGAAGAGGAGGTAGACGACGTTCCAGCTCTGAGTCTACGAGCAGCGCATCATTTCTGGGCACAAGTTCGCCTTGTAAATAAACCTTTTCCAGTCCTCATTTGTAACCATCGTTACAATATCAACCACAAAAAGGGGGAGGGGAGCAGGAATACGCATAAATTTATGTAACAAAAAGAAAACCTTGTGGCTGATTCCTCTGTCATAGGAATCTGTAAAACAAGAAAGTGAAATGTGCAGCGAAATCTGCAGCTGAGCATGATTTGCGGGTCGGCGGCTGTCTGGTGTGTGTGCTTGGCGAGCGACGTCCTGCTGGCGGGTTGCTTCGGCAAAGGTGAACTGGCGTCATTTCCGTGATGGATATGACGTCAGTGAAATCTTGGTGTATCCCGACATAAACATTTTCGTGTTAAAATATAAAACCCGAAAACGAACAAACCTGAGTATAACGTACTCTTTAGTACTAAGGTTGCTTCCCCGCAAGAAGACCCTGTGTGCAAGTGTATACCCTTTACAGGCAGTGTCCTTCGTCGCACTGGCGTCACTTCCGTGACGGATATGACGTCAGCGAAATCTTCGTGTATCCGGGAATAAAGTACTTTCGTGTTAAAAAAGTAAAGCCGTTCTACTCAACGTGAAGTCTGACTGAAGTGCAGAGAAAGTGATTTGCCATAATGAGCCGAACGCCGTTATCCGCTCACTGCTACCACCCAAAGCAATTCAAATTTCCCGCCTCCACAGTGCTTGCGCGTCCCTGCCTGAAACAGCGCCAGCGGGAGTTCTGATTTCTTCCTGCACGTTCCCGCGTTGTGCTGCCACTTTTTTTCGCTTACTATCGCAAATACCAACCCAACGAGCATTCCTAACTAAAGGAACACGGGCGCTGCCGGTTAGTTACGTATATTTTGCGTCAAATGTACCTGCAATTTTTTTTTTTCGCTAAACAACGTGGAGAGGTATGACAAGCGCCAGCGTTTCACGAGTTTCGAACGGTTATGACTATTTAAACCGCTTGGTTTTCGAAGCCTTTGAGAGTCGTCCTACGACGGAACGACGGGCTCTACTTGGGTCCACTTTCTCGCGGCACCGCCTGATTCCGGCAGTCGTTTGACATCGACCGTTACAGCGACCTACGACGACAAGGCGAGCTCCTGCACTAAAAACAACTACGTGCAGGTCAAAGAGAAGGAACTGGTCCATGACTTGTTTGCTACGGATTTGGATGTGAGGGCCACCGGCAGTTTTAGCTAACTTCTTGCCGCTGAAGAATAATTCGGGGAAGCTTGCACGACTTGAATGGCGAAGCTGTTGTATGTGAGCATTGCCGGACACTTAGTTAAGTTTCAGTGTCATTGTTTATTTGCACATTTGCGGTGATGGCAATCGTTGTCACATGCATCGAAGAGGTCGTCGTCTTCTTCGCGGCGAGTGGTGGATGCAAAGTCATCCTCACCATTGTAGACTTCCACCAGCCCAACTGGCGAAGCTTGCTCTAAGTCGCGCAAGGCTTGAATTACAGCGAAACTGCAGGAGCGTTTTATACGTGAGCACTGAACGACACATCACCACGCATTTGTACAAGTTTGGAATTGTTTATTTACATGTTCCGTCGTTTCTTTGCGCTGCGCTAGTAGTAGTCATCGTTATATGCATCGATATCGTCGTGTTCTCCGTGCCGAGCATTGCATGCGCTGTTGAGCTTCACGACAACGGTGGAGGTTTTTAGTTATTTTTTAGGGGCGAAGCTCCTAAAGCCGTGGGTCTGTCCCTCCCTTGTGTCTCGTGGTACGTGACCGCCTAGATCGATGACTCACTCGCAGATGGCGCTACGTGATCGCCTAGTTCGATGACTCACTCGCACGTGACTGACACTATAAAAGGCAATCGCTGTTGACGCCTCCCTCTTTCGCAACGAGTCACCGGATGGAGGAGGTGGTTGTTGACAAGGCTGCGGAGCGGAGGGCGCGCAGGGCGCCGGCAGCGCGCGCTCGCCGACAGGATCCCGCCGTGCGCGAAAGAGAGGCCGAAGCATCTCGTCTAGAAAGTCGCGCTTAAACCGCGCGTCGGCAGCTTCGGGCTGAGCTCGCTTGATGCGTTTTGCAGCCGCCTCGCGAGCTCTCACTGCATCGGGGTTTGCCTGCCGATACGAGCGCTTGCTTGCAGCCTCACGAACCCTACAACGACAACAACAAACGAACAAGAACAAAATAAAAGAACAAAATAAAAGTTGATTTGTACAATGTGCACACAGTCTTACGTCTTTCTTAATGATGTAATGGGCGACCTTTCACGGGAGAGTTACGGTTACCGATGATCTCCCCCTCTCGAGCTTCGCCCCACTTATCATAATTGCTTCCGTGGATATGGCGCGATTTTTTTAAATGTAGAGCATTTCTTTAACTCACGATGTCACCCAGCGTTGGCGTGCCTCGGCGTCCGCAACAGCCGTTACAGGTGCGCCCTCTCCCCCACTCCTCCTCTCCCGCATCACGCTACCCTCCTCGCTCTCAACAACAGGTCCGCACCCCTCCCCCTACACTATATAAAAAATTATACTTACCGGCGCCTGGTTTCGATCCCACGACCCTGCGGGCGGAACGCAAGGTACATGGTGCTCTACCCACTGCGCCACAAAGCCGACACAGAATGGAAGGCTACGAACGCGCCTTATATCCTTGACCCATTCAAACTACGTCAAGAAGCTGCTGATACAACGCATTCACTACCTGTGGGCGGAACGCGAGGTGCATGGTGCTCTTCCCACTGCGCCACAAAACCGACACAGAATGAGAGGCTACGAACGCGCCTTATATCCTTGACTCATTCAAACTACGTCAAGAAGTTGCTGATACAACGCATTCACTACCACCAACTCCCCAAACACTAAACGTTAACGCAATACACCCACCCCCTATGCGACGCATTAGGGAGTTTTAGAATAGGGGGCCCCAACGCTCTGGGGCCCCCAAGCGTCTTGGGGCGTCGTACTGCGCATGCGCAGAACCCAAGCCGTCCTTGGGGTTTTGGGTTTGCGTGTAGCGCGCACGCTATTTTGCTGAAATAGCGGGCGCCCCAAAGCTGGAGTCTGCGTTCTTGCGTCGCTCTCGCAGCCAGCGAGACTGCGCGTGACCATGGCTGAAGCGAAACCTGCGGCTCGTCACCCGATCAACTACGACGATCGCTGAGCTGAATTTGTTGATTCCGCGCGTCGTTCGCTAGATATGGATAAAGCAGGTAATCGTGAAGCGTTTTCTGCCTTCAGAAACAGTCCGCGCACACGCCGGCCGCGCCTGCCAGCTCGGCACGCTCAGCGGCTCGAACCGGCGCAGACCACGGTAGCAACCGCTTGTCGCTGCTCTTCCGAATCAATCTGATCGCTAAAAAGGAACTCCACATGCGAGAAAGTAAGTGTTAGTGTGATGAAAAATTGTGCTAGGGCTTGTTGTCAGGGCTTATTTTAAAAGCGGCGATCAGATATCTGCCGCGATGCTAAGCCTACGCTGAGCGGCGCGGACGTTCGGCGATCCGACCGATCGCCGCGGCGCGCGGTGCGCGGAGCGGCTGAGAGATGGCGCTACCTGCGCGGAAGCATCGAAACAGGCAATGCAGATGTCTTGGTCACCGATCGCTGAAACGGCAGTTATAGCTGAAATACACTTCCATATGCGAGAAAGGGGATGATAGTGTGGTGAAAAGTTGTGTTATGGATTGTCATTCGCAGTTGCACAGATAGCGGCGATCAAATTTCCGCCACGACGCTAAGCCTAAACTTTCCATCACCCGAGCCGAGCTGAGCAACGCAAGCCGGTTGCGGGCTGTCGGGGGCGCCCCTCTTCTAAAACTCTCCGCGCGCGAGCGCCTTGCGTTTGGGTTCTCCTAACTTCTTGGGGGCCCCCAACGCCGGCTTCCCCTATTCTAAAACTCCCTATTTACTCGAGTGCCCCTCGCGGGGAGATGGGCCCTTTTTTTGCGAAAGCCACTTTGCTGCGTGCCGGGAACGCTCGGCGGTCCCCGCGAGGCACGCGCTAGCGAGCACTTCCCATTTTCTTGATATTTTTTCGTGCAACACCGAACTTATGCCTTGTACAAGACATACAGTTTCATACAATAATGACACTCTATGGTACAAGAGCTACGCTGGGTATTAAAAAAAAAACTAAGGCATTTTTTTAACTGCGCCCGTGCCCTGAACATTTCACTCCGGATGTTCCCATCTTGCGCATGTATAAAGTACTGATGCTGCATCAGAGTGACCAGCATGATCACCTAAATCCATGGCACCAACTAATCCTTTCGGTGAAGTCTTCTTTAGCTTCTTACCGCGGCGTCGCTTGCTTCGCTGATCAATATACTACTCTCAACAGCAGTAGCGTTCAAGATCCCCTTTGCAGTAAAGAGCGTGGACGCAGCCGCAAAACGACCGACACAGGCATCGCGTGGCCGTCGGTAAAGCACTGGGCAGGGATTTATCCAGAATGTGGAGTTTTTTTTTTTTTTTGGGGGGGGGGGGGGGGGGTGTCGAAATCTTTCGGGAGGGAGGGGTGTTGGGGGGGGGGGGTGCGTATGAATTTCTAGCACCCCTGGAACAAGCAGAAGCTGTGGCAGAAAATGACAGCGCTGGAGGTGCATCCTGGCACAACTTTCCTCCGCCTTCACGCTGTGACGAAGTAATATTTTAAAAATAGCGAAATGGATGTGATGAAAATGTTTCGAGGTGATCACACCCACTTTGCTGTACCCTGCAGCGTCAAAGGGTAAAGAAAAGTTCGGCAATCAACGCACTGAAGCCCTTCCTGTTTTTTTTTTTTTTTTGTACCGTTTTGGAATGGTACGGATTTGGTACTTTTAACTAGCCCAATAGTACGGATATGACTCATAAAAACTCACAGTAACGAGCCCACGGACTCTGCAGGAGACATGTGTAGGGAAACGTCAGTATGTACGCTTTCGCGCTTCAATTAAAGACACGTGGATGGAGCCTTGAGAGCCTTCGTGGTCATAAGAGTTCATGGTACGTGGTCATAAAAAGTACGTCATAAAAGTACGTGGTCATAATAAAAGTACCTTCGTGGTCATAAAAAGTACATGGATTTCTAGCCCTGTTTAGCTTCGCCTAAAAAATCGGGCAAGTAAAGCGCTAAGACATCGCAAGCGGAAGCGGCGTAATAAATCCGCGTGAGAAGTCTTCATCCTGCTGTGGACGCTGATCAATTAATCTTGGTGACTGATGAAGCCTTAAATGGACCCTGAAACACTTTTTTGAACTTTTTTTCAAACCTTAAATGCTTGCTGAACGTAGTCACCCAACACACCCAGTACTTAGATTAGGGGGTCGCAAAGTACCTCAGCCAAAAGTTACTGCTCTATGCCCATCAGATAACTTGGAAACTCGCTCAAAAGACTTTTCTCTCTTTCCCGGTCTTACTTTCTTCGACGGCTCGAATTACGTCACTGAGGCCATGTAGCGGCTGTTGGGCGATTTTCCTTCAGTTGCAGCAATGAACGCTTTTCGATAACAACTTTTAAAAAGCCACAAAAACAAAACAGAGATGGAAGGCGTATTAGGTGCGACGAGCAAATCACACGCAGTCGCTGCGTGCTGGCGATAATTATAGCTTTCGTAGTGGTTCCAGAAAGCGCTTATCGAAAGTGTTGCAGGGTCCCTTTAACGGCGGCACTGCAAATAGTCATCGAGACCAAACAGATAAGACCGATAACTTCTAAAGGCGCTCGGCTAGGGCGCTCATGAAAAGGGGAAAGCGAGAGTTCGCCTTGTTACGTTAAATGGAGTCGGGCGTACTGACAACCGAGTGGGGGCTATCGTTTTCCAGCACGAAAGCAATCGCCCCTCCGTGCACGATCAACTGTAAGTGCCGCTAATCAGCGAAGGCGAACCGTCAGAAGTTCGGACCAGGCATTTGCAAAACGTCGTTGGGTTGCAGGTCCGCACACAACTGCTCGAATGCGCTTCCTCGAAGATGGTGAAAAGACTTTCGGTTGGAGGAATGTTCCCGTGCGTAAGCTGGCCCGCGCAACGTGCGTCGGCCGACAGGCTGTAATCATCCGATCGAAGAGACGACTGTATACGCTGCAAAACTGGACCTCTGAAGCTCCGTGATACAAGGTTTCAGAGGGTGATTGCTACCGCGGTTGCCACACGATTGAACGATTGAGGATTTCATTATCAATATCTTCGCTCCTATCTGGTGTCTGTATTAGGGTTTGCAATTTGCGATTTAGATTGAAACCACAGTTCTCTTTTGTTGCGTTAATGTATACTGTCAAACCTCGTTAATTCGAACCCGATTAATTCGAACCTTGTTGCGACCGGGTGGGCCGACCCGAGCCGAGCTCTGTCGCCTCTGACATACGTGTGGTAGCGTGGTTTGACGAGCGGTCAGCCGCTGTTGCAGCTGTGAAGAAGTCCAGAAGCCGTAGGTTAACGTAACTGTTTACTTCATAGCAAGAGGTGAGCCGAATCCAAAGAACAATGCCCCGACGGGCGAGGTAACAGTACAGGACTCGAGAAGAGTGACAGCATGGATTCACTGCTCAAACAGGAATGGGTTACAGCGCTTGGGCGGCTCCATTTATACCATAAAGGAAAGAATACTCAGGAGACGCCCCTAGCATCCCAATGCATTGCAAAAAGTGTGGAGGAAGTCACGTGATTTTTCTTCAGCCCATGGACAATGTTGCTTACTTGTTTACAACAGCGGCGAACAAATTTGGGCGAATAGAACGGACAAATTTGTAAGGCGCTTGGTATGTGGCTGTCTGGCTACGCTTGCAAACCAGCCCAGTCGCTACGACAAACATTTTTAGATTAGGCCAGTTTCAAAACTCCGCCGTCGGAGGCGTCCTTAAAGGAGCCATGAAGAGAAAATACAACTTCGTTTAATTTGAAAGAACTAGGATTCAGTATCTCACTCAGCTCCATTACAGTCACAAAAGATGTTTTTTTTAACGAAAAAAAGCAAAACGTATTTAAAAACTTTCAAATTGCGCGCCACAGTGACGTGTTATGAGCAAGAATGACGTCATACGGGCCAACAGTAAAACATGATTTTCAGTGCGTTAACGGCACGTTAGCATTCAAGTGATGCGGCCAAATGGAACTAGAGGCCCTATTACAGACGTCCAGACATGTGTCGTCGTGACAGGTCAGTTAGGCGGCCGCCAATCGCACAAACAAGGTTCCGTGACGTCATAGAAAAGTTGCGGGAAATTGGCTAGCGGGTCGCGACTGCTTCACACGTTTTCTTTAATATCTCCGTTATTTGTTCGAAGATTGCGATGATATTGGTATCATTGTTATCGGGGCTAAGCAGTCTTTCTAATAAACACAACTTGTATTTTGTCTTCATGGCTCCTTTAACTCGTACCCAGGCCGCAGCGGCGCTTACGTCGCGTCGAGATCGGCGGAGCGAGCCGCTGCCGGCGACCTGCCGGGAAAATCCCCTTCGCTCAGGGATGGCGAGAGCCACAGTTCCTTCTTTGCTCACTTTGTGTTTCTTCGTTGTGAAGTGAAGTGAAAATTATCGCTGCTGAGACGTAGCGCGCAAAGACCGCAGTGCTGTACGACCCCAAACAATGCTCCCGTCGTCTGCGTTCGCAACCCCGCGAGCCTCTTGCTATGACGACGACAAACGCTACTTTGCCAGGCTTAATAGCTGAAAAATCGTCCTTCTACCTGAAAAATGAAGGCCGTTTTTCGATTGAAACTTTGGGTGAGGGTTAGAATGGCCAAAGTGAAGGCGAAATCAATAGCTTAGAACATGACATTGCACCGAGGAATTTGCGACGAAGCTCTTTTCGCTTCGAAGCGGGAGGGCAGGGCGACGCCATGTTAGTCAAATCAAACCGGAGGCAGCAAAGGATGATGGGATAGAGTGCTGGGCTCAGTGGGCTCAAGTCACGGTGGGACTCGGCTTCACAAATGTGACGTCAGGGCCTCTCCTAACCTTTTCTTTCCTCCATGATTTATACCCAAAAGCGGTAACGGCCAAATCAGCGTTCCCTATACATTTGCGCACGCTACGAACGTCACAGACACACCACAACACTCTTTCCAGAGTTCGTGAGCAGTCGATAGCATCGGCACATGTTGAGTCCGAGAGAGGGGAGAGAGGAGGACTCCGCTACGATCGCGGGGCCTCTGTGTCCTTGAACAAGTCTCGGCGCGCCTCGCCGGCAACTGCCAAGTTTGAAACGCGCCGAAAGCGAAGCGTCTGGCCCGGGCTTTGTCCAGGCATGAAAACATGAGTCACCGACATGGTTTGGCTTGTCTGAAGGCGCACGTAGTGGCTTCGCCGCACAGCCGAGGAGTAATGCGGGGAATTACGACGGCGTGCCGATTCGTAACAACCTCTGGTTCATTCCAACCGGCACTGCGGTCCCGGCAAAGTTATGTTTGTTTAAATAGTCAAGGGTTCGACGAAAGTTCGTCTGGTCAGGCATTGTTTGAAGAAACAGTAAGGCAGTCACTGACCAAGTCGAAAAAGTAAAAAGACGTTTCGGAACCCGTACGGGTTCCTTGTTCACAATGAGGCAAAAATCACCTGTTTAACTAGCTTTCGTTAGCTTGGACTTCTTTTAATTCGAAGAAATTTTCGGGACCCTTCCTGTTCGAATTAACGAGATTCGGCTGTATATGTTCTGGGCATTCCAGTGAATTGCCTTTATTGAAAGCAAACTATGGTTTTCTTGTGATAAAAAGAAATCTCTAATATAAATATCGATCGTATCGTTACTGCACTGCAGATATTTCACCTCGGCGAACAAACAGGAACCCTCTAAAAACGCGACAAGACATGTTTCTCCAAGGATAATTTCGGTCATGTGTCATACAGGTACCGCGATGTGTTTCTCTCCCTGAAGATCGCCTGCCAACTTCAATCTTTGTGGCCCCAATAAAAATGTATTCGTATAGATAACTTCTCATTGGCTCGAATTTGCAATTAAACCGGTGGCTACACCAACAAACGAAGAAAGCGCCACGAATTTTTTAAAACAACTGAGCTATCGGGCAATAATGAAGTCGAAATAATTAGAGAAAAGATGCAATAATAAAGCGAAAATATTGGCAAGTCGGTTTTTTTTTACTTGCTTAAATACATTTCATAGCGCATAAAAATAGATAGCCGCACAACAAAACTTCTCGAGGCACTTAATTATGCTCACGGACGTTCAAGTCGAAAGCCTGGCGACACGTATTAATAACTTCTTTGCTGCTACGTGAGGTTAGCCACTAGTGGGCCGACACGAGCAGTCGGGCTCCGTTTCGATCCCCGCATTGGATCATTGAATCAGCGAATCTCGCATACCATCAACAAAACTGCGACCACCAGCGGACAACGGAAGTCAAAAGCTACATTTTGAGACTAGGACCGGCCACCAGACTTAAAAATTTGGTGAGATACGACCTCCTGAACTTTCCCAATCGCACCGACGGCGCTAGGCTAGGCCTAGGCGCTTTGCCTGGCCGTCCTATAAGCACCGCCCTGCCGCCGACCGCCAACCGCTCTACCAACATGGAGATTGACAACCTCAGCGGGGAAACGCTTCATCCTGACAACCCGTGGGTGGAAGTGACTCGTAAGAAAAGCAAGTCCCACGCAACGACCAACTCGAAGCAGACCGCCCCGACTACCCAAGAGCCGGCGTGTAGAGATGTGCACGGGCCCGGACCGGCCCAAAAACCCGAGCCCGGCCCGGCCCGCGGGCCGGCTCGGGCCGGGTAGCACGCATTTTCTCGGGCCCGGGCCGGGCTCGGGCTTGAACCAAAATTTTGTCGGGCCGTGCCGGTTCGATTCGGCCCGGGCAGTTCCTGAGGCCCGGCTATCCTGTGCCGCAAATTCTGCATTGTTGGCAAGAGGAAGTTTTCTTGTTGATATTTCAGGTAAAGTGAAAACAAAAAAAAAAGCAAGGGCTAATTCACTAGAGCGCCGTTAAAAGATATGATAAAAAGACGATTGCACTTAGAAAGCCTTCACATCTATAAAAGAAACGTCTGGGTGCCTACAGCTTAGTGGTAGAGAGCGGGCCAGAAAACGAGGGCACTCCAGCCCCAGACTACAACAGGATTGTATTTTCTCTCTCTTTTTCAAACTAAAACAAACAGAACAAATGTGACCTGGATTTCGCAGTGTGTGCAGAGTTGAAAGAACCAAATTTCTAAGCAGAGCCCATGATTTTTTTCGCGCAAGAACTTTTTTAGAGCCATGACTAAAGGCAAGAAAGAACAGAAGCGCAGATAAAATCATGCTGCCAACGTAACTAGAAATACGTATTGCCGACCGTCTAACAAGAAACTCGGTATACAGGACACCATTCAAGAGACTCAACGTAGCCAAAGATGACCCAGCTGTTATCCTGGGAGACATTAATGCTCCTCATCAGATGTGGCGATACAGATTTAACTCCCACAAGGGAAAGGAAATCGTTAACATCATTAATCAGAACCGAATTACTTTACTTAACGAGCCTCACGTGGCCACCAGGAATGGTACTAGCACGTCACGCGATACTTGCCCTGACCTGTAGCTGTTGGCAGGCTCTATCGACATTGCCTAGACAAACACGCAAGTCAGCCTTGGTTCTGATCACGAAATCATTAAACTTACAGTCAAAGACGTCAACTACAAAGCCCATATAGGTTTCGCCCGAATCACCGATTGGGACAAGTTTCGAAAGACTCGAGCAAGTAGACAAAAGAACCCGAGGTCGTCCTACGATGATTGGGCCGCTGAAATAATGAAGGATTGCCAAACCCACACCCAAATTATTGCTACTACGTATTTAACACCCCACGTGGATACGAGACTTCACCACCTGTGGGAAGCCAGGCGAAGCCTTACCAGGAGATGGAAAAGACAGAGGCACAACAAAAAACTCCGCAAAAAGATCGCTCAAATCAACAAACAAGCGGCTGAATACGCCTTGTCTTTATGCAAGAAAAAGTGGCTTCAACTTTGTGACGGCCTACAGGGAACCTTATCCACCAGAAAGACTTAGTTTCTCCTCCGTCACCTGATCGACCCTCTAACCAGCAAGGGGGAAACAAATCGCCATATGATCCGCACAATCAATTCATATCAAGAAGACTCGAACCAGCTCCTCAAGGATCTCGAAACAAAGTACCTCCAAACCGAAAAGAGCTTCCACCCACTGCCTTACACTAGAAAGCCGAATGAAGGCCTCGACAAACCATTCCAACTGTACGAACTCCGGGCTGTAATTACCGACAACAAGCGCCACAGTGCTCCAGGACCCAATCACATCTCCTACAAACCATTGGGCAACCTTGACGACGAGGCTCTCGAGACCCTGTTGAAGTATTTTAACGACTTTTGGACTAAAGGCAAGATCCCGCAGAAGTGGAAAACAGCAGAGATAAGATTTATTCCCAAGCCAGGCAGATCCCCGCACATTCATGATTTCCGGCCAATATCCCTCACATCGTGCGCGTGAAAGGTGATGGAAAGGGTTGTGCTCAATGGTGTTGAGCAATACCTGGATGAAACCCAGCAAATGCCAGACACCATGTTTGGATTTCAAAAGCATCTCGGAACCCAGGACGTGCTGATTCAGCTTAAAGAAGAAATCCTCGCCCCCGCCACTCGACACTCCCCGCGAGCAATACTAGCGCTCAACCTCAAAGGGGCTTTTAATAACGTGTCGCACGAGGCAATTCTACGAAACCTTAACAACACAGGATGCGGGAGAGAACATATAACTACATTGTAGACTTTCTTTCAGACCACACAGCCACATTCAAAATCGGGGATATCACCTCAGATCCCATCACCCTGTGAAGTAGAGGCACACCCCAAGGCTCGGTCCTCTCCCCGCTCCTATTTAACATCGCGCTCCTGGATCTACTGGCAAGGCTAGAGAGTATTCCAAATTTAAACCATGCGCTCTACGCAGACGATATAACGATTTGGACTGGCACTGACTCACTCGGGAGACTTCAAGACTGCCTGCAGCAAGCAGCCGATGCTGTAAAACAGTACGCAAAGGAAAGTGGACTGGAGTGTTCCCCGCGGAAGTCAGAACTCTTGGTGGTCCGGCGTCGTCGCACTAAAAATGACAAGGACAGCATTGAAGTCAATTTAGACGGACACACAATTACGCCCAGCAGCTCACTCAGGGTGCTTGGGTTTTTTGTGCAAGCGGATGCAAAAAGGAACATAATGCTCCAGCGCCTGACCAGAACGACCGAACAAGTTGTGCATTTGATTCGTAGTCACAAATAGACACAGGGGCATGAAAGAAAAGGATACCATCCATCTTATCCAGGCCTTTGTTCTATCGAGGCTGACATACGCAGTGCCCTACATGTCTCTAACGAAGACAGATACGGAAAAACTTAACATCCTCATCCGTAAAGCCACGAAGCCAGCCCTTGGGATCCCCATGAGCGCGTCGACCGGTAGGCTTCTTCGCATGGGTCTGCACAACGCGGTGGACGAGCTCATAGAGGGCCACTTCTTCAGCTAGAAAGCACGGCTCGCAATGACAAAAACAGGCCAAAAACTGTTGAACCGAATCAAATGGAGCTCCCCAGACGTGAAGCCCAACAAGCAGCTTCCTGAGCGGTGGCAGCATAATATCTTATCCAATCCACTGCCAAAGAACCTGCATCCGGTTCACCACTCCGGTCGACGAGAAGCTAGACCGAAAGCCTTAGACAAGAAATACGGCACTCTCCCGGAAATGGTCTGCACGGATGCAGCCACAATCCGTGGTAGAAGAACAAAGACAGTGGTAGTCACCCCAAAGACAGAGCTCCTTGTCAGTGCCACCATAATAACCGCATCGACCAAAGAAGCGGAGGAGCTAGCTGTGGCACTAGCCCTCACACAGACGGAAGCCGCGGTGGTCGTAACAGACTCCCAGGAAGCATGCAGGAGCTTCAGGTCGGGTTGGGTGGCACCAGCAACGCACCGCATGCTCTCATCCAAATTCCCTGACAGAAAAATAAGGATTGTGTGGACGCCTGCTTATGCTTCCATGGAGGGCAACGAATTTGCCCACCAAACGGCCCGAGAACTTGCTGACCAGGCCTCGGAGGATGTGGAGAAACCTGTAGCTTTTGTAGCATACCACGAAATAATACAGCATTACAAGCTTAATCGACGGACTTTCCCGCTACATCACACAAACCTCACAAAATCTCAAGAAACAACACTTAGACTCCTACAAATCAACACCTTCCCGCATCCGATAAGGCTTCACCGAATATCCCCCACCCAGTATTCAGCATAATGCAAATACTGCCAAGAACCTGGTACACTACGACCTATCATCCTAGAGTGTTGAAAAAACTTGCCCTTTCCAGCGTTTGAAATCCTGAAGAGCAGTGGGAGACACTGCTGTCCAGCCAATGCCTCCAGGACCAGCTCCTCCTCACCGAGAGGGCAGCCGGTGCTAAGACAGCTCATGGATTCCTGTGAAAAGGGAACCCCACCTACATGAACACCGTAAATGTTCTGCCAATAAACGTTCTCTCTCTCTCTCTCTCTCTCTCTCTCTCTCTCTCTCTCTCTCTCTCTCTCTCTCTCTCTCTCTCTCTCTCTCTCTCTCTCTCTCTCTCTCTCTCCAACATTACCGTGCTCACCAACTCACAAAGCAGCCTGCCGACGGTTTGCAATGGAGAACATAACCGGCTTTGCAGCTGCCATCCTCCAACAACAACGAGAACTGCCAGAGACCCGCATTGTATGGATTCCAGCCCATACGTCCCTAACTGGGAATGAGGTGGCGCATGCCACTGCCCGCGACCTTACCCACCGGGCATTCCCAGAAGGGGAAGAAGACGAACCACTTAGCGGCCCTCCGGTCCTGTACCCACTGTCACAAAACTACTTCGACATCCTTAATTACTACTACAGAGCTTCCCGCAAGGCTCTACCGCCCCCACATCCAACCCTAGGTGTGGCCGACGCACACATTTGGCGACGACTCCAGACCGAGACTTACCACCACCACACCTTCCTCCATTGCATTTCCCCAACCGCATACCCCCCACTGCTCATACTGCCCCGGCACCCCAAATACAACAGCTAATTTGGTTTGGATGTGCCCTGCCCACCCCACCCCTTCCACAACCACACACCCTTGAGCAGTGGGAGAGTTTGCTGTGCAGTGGACAGCTCGCGGATCAGGAGTTTCTTGTGACGCGCGCTCGGGACGTCGCAGCATAGCGTGGGCTACCGGACTAGGATGTCACCCACCGCCTACGGCAGCACTCAATGCGATAATAAAAAAACGTTTTCCACTCCACTCCACTCGCTGCTACGTCGTATTTGCATTTAGCTCTTCGCTATCGTTTGTATTTTGGCGCGAATCATAATGACTTCAAAGGGCTTTTATAATGCTACGCCATGCACGCGTCTCTTTTTTCCTATTTGTTTCGTCGTCTTGCGGTGCGAATTAAGTCAGGGAGCATACTAGCCCATCATGATTCTGCGCAACTGGAGTGCACCTGTCCTATTCACGTGCCATCACGCTCAGATATCACGCGGCACGTACTATTCCAGAACTGGATTGAATTGAAAAACATTTATTGATCCTACAGTTAAGTCTGCATGCAGACTTCATACGTGGCCTGCGTCGTCTTCCTGACCCCAACCACGGCCGGAGCCCTGCTAGCCGTTCCCGCCCCGCCGGGATCCTTCCGAGCCAGTGCCATGATGACCCTCTGGACGGCCTGGATTTGTAGGTCTTGGTTTCCTTGCCGCGTTGCTTCTTCCATCGCCGGCGGTAACTTCCCTGATACTGACCCCGTCGGGAAATTGATGCAGTCCCTAACTATGTGCTCGAGCGTAGCTACTTCCTTTCGACACACCCTGCACTTGACGTCGGGGTGTGCTTCTGGGTACATCTTGTGCTTGAGCGCTGGGCTCAGGATCGTTCTTGTTTTAGTTGCCTGTATATGGCGACCTGCTCACGGCTGAGCCCTTTGCAGGGCGGCTGTAGCGTGCATCTGGCCGTCCTGTAGGCCTTCGTGAAACATGTCCGTCGCTTTCGGTCTTTTGGTGTAGTATCCTCACCTCCGCAGGGGAGATTCTACCGCGGGCGTAGTTCTTTATTGCCTACCTAGAGTCACTGGGGACTGTTCGGCATCCTGGGTCGCCGATGGCCAGCGCGATGGCGATCTCTTCTGCCTCCTCGGGTTGTTTGCTTGCTATGCTGGCTGCCGCTCTCGACTGCCCCTTAGCGATGACTAATACCAACGTGAAGCCGTCTCTACTTGCGTATTCCGCAGCGTCTACATATCTAGCGCCGTTGTCGTTGGCGTGCAGTTCCGTGAATGCTTTGGCCCTTGCTCGCCTTCTGCCGGCATCATACTCTGGGTGCATGTTCCGCGGGACAAGGTCCACCCAAATTCTGCCACGTACGCCTTTGGGAACTGGACCCTTGTGGCGCTGTTGCGTGTGTGGCCCAATTTCTCCTGGATTTTTCTTCCGGCCTTAGTCGTCGACAGCCCTTCCAGCTGAGCAACCTTTTGGGTCTCGGCGATTTCGTCGAGCGTGGTATGGATGCCCAGGCTAATTAGCAAGTTCGTGTTGGTGGTCTCGGGTACTCCGATGGCCGCCTTCTACGCCTGTGGGATTATGACGTCGAACTTATTTTAGATGCAAAGCATCTCTTAGTCACCCTCCGTGGTCCGGGGTCCGGCGTCCGCAGCTCTCCTCCTCTCCACACTACCTGTGATAACACCACTCTCTGCCCTCCTCCTCTTCGCACCACCTGTGCGCTAGCGCGCGCTGCTCCTCCTCTACCCTCTCCGCACCAGCTGTCCAATCACGCGCATGCGCGCTGCTCCTCCTCTCCACTCCCTCTGCTCTGCAATTAAACCCGGTCCGCGCTGCGCTCAGATGCTTCTTCGGTACTGCGCCGTCCGATGACTGGAAATGGATGCCAACGATTCCGTCAGCAAAGTGGTTGGCACACCTTCAACTAGCGCCAGCCAGCACACTGTGAGAACCGCGAGCACCTCCGAAGACAAGGCTGCACAGAGGAGAGCTCGCGACGCCGAACGTAAACGGCAGCGTCGAGCAGCGGATTCCTCGCTTCGAGAACGAGAAGCCGCTTTGAAACGCCAGCGGCGAGTAGCTGATCCAGATTGCACGGCTTTGCATCCCCTCAGAGTTCCCACGTGGGAAGATGGTGTAATTTTTTCTCGCTCTTCTTCCATCGATGAAAGGCTGCCACGTACGGGATGTGGCACAACACGAAGGCGTGCACGAGCCTGGTGAAGTTCTCAATTCACGCATTCCTCTTCTGTTGGACACGCTCCGCGGGAGCCGGACGGCATTCGCCGCCTTTCCCGCCAATCGCGTGATCGTGCAGTCATTGTTACCGTGCTCGTCAATCAGCTTGCCCAGCACGCATATGTTCTTTACCTTTGGGATGCTGTGACCGTCGCCAGTGCATACCTTGATTTCCTCATGCTCCTTTCTTTCTTTTGCGCGGCGCCTTTTCCTTGGTTTGTATATCAGGAGCTCGGACTTTCTGGGCGAGCACCGTGCACGCCAGGCTTTCCTCGACTCCCTCTACCACCCAGTGTAATGCAGCTTCGACATGAGCGTCGCTGCCTCCTGTTACCCGTAACGTGATGTCATCTGCATTTATGGCATGTCCGATGTCTTCTAGCTGACTCAGCTTCTTGGCTACTCTGATCATGAGCGAGGTGAAAAGAATCGGTGAAATTACCGACCCTTAAAGGGTGCCTCGGATATCCACTTCTTTGGGTTCCGTTTCGATGTCCCCTGCCACGATCTCCGCCATGCGCCTCGTTAGGAAGTTCTTGGTGTACTCGTAAGACCTCTCTCCCAGATTTAGGTTCGAGACCTGCTCGAGTATGGCTGCGTGATTGACGTTGTCAAAGCCCCTGCACGTCTAGGCCTAACATACCTTTAGAGTCCAGGGTGTCGCCATCTATGATATTTCTTTAGCTGTGTCATGGCATCCTGTGTGCTGAGTTCTGGCGGAAGTCAATCACGGTCTCAGGATACAGATCGTTGTCTTCCAGGTACTCTTGCCATCGTGCGAGCACGACGTGCTCTAGCACCTTGCCCACGCAGGACGTGAGCGATATACGGCGGAGGTTGTCCGTGCTCGGTGGCTTTCCCAGCTTGGGAATGAGGATCATCTTGGATTTCTCCCATTCCTTCGGTAAGGATCCGGCCCTCCAGCACTCGTTGTAATACGCCGTGAGAGATTCCACGGAGCAGTCGTACAGATTCTTGAGCGCTCTTTTCGATACACTGTCGGGCCCCGGTGCCGACTTGCTGTTGAGATCGTGAAGGGCCGTCCTGACCTCTTCCACCTGCATGTCTCTATCCAGGCTCGCGTTCGGGCTTCCTCGGTATGGGCCGTAGGTGACCTTCGGAGTGGTGGAGATGTACTTGTCGACCAGTTTTCTTTTCACCGCATCTTCGCCGTGTTCCGGGATCTCCTTATGCAGGAGTTTGGCGAGCCTGTCTCTCTGGTGCGATTTAGTCTGTCTTGTCTAGCAAGTGTCGGAGCAGGTTCCACGTTTTTTCGTTATGGATCTGCCCGGCTGCCACATTTCAGAGTTCGTTCCACCGTTGGTTACTGAGTACTCGGCAGTGCACTTCTATCGCTCGATTTAGTTCCGTAATCCTCTTTCTCGGTCTCCTGTTGAGTCTTTGTTTCTTCCACCATCGCAGGATGGACTGCTTCGCCTCGATGAGGTGGGCTAGTCTGCTGTCAATGCCGTCTGCCTTTACCTCCGTTTCGATTTCCCTGGTCGCAGTATTGACGTCGCTCATGATCTCCTTCAGCCATTCCCCAATGTCTTGGATGTTTTCAGTATCACTAGCACCTTCGCTCCATAGTTTCCTGAACTCTTCCCAGTCGACCCAAGTACGCCTGCTTGGGGGGGGGGGTGGTGACTTGGCTCCCGGCGTGACTACCTCGATCACCACGATCACGTGGCCGCTGCCTATCTCATCCCCGCTGTTCCTCTAGGTGACTTCGTTGGCTTTGATGTTCTTGGTAAACGTCAGGTCATTGCTTGTGTCCCTGGACACCGAGTTTCCTATTCTCGTGGGGTCGGCCGGATCCGTGGTGAGATCGTTTGCGATGTCCAGTGCGTCCTGTGCCAGTTTCCTGCCCTTGGCGTTGCTTCTGACGTACCCCACGATTGGTCCATGGCGTTAGAGTCTCCGCACACTAGCAGTTTAGCGTTTGTCGCCACCATACTCGCTTTTTGCAGGATTGTCTTGAACCGCTGCTGGGTCTGCGACGGGTTGCTGTATATATTAAGGACAAAGACAGTTTCTTTCTTGTGTCTGCCCACCACAATTTCAGAAAAAGCGTGCTCTATCTTCACCTTTGTAACTTGGTGCTCCACTATTGTGATTCCCTTCATAAAAAAGGGACAGAGTCCTGGGCCATCAGCCGGTCCCGTTTGCACCTGGTAGCCAGGGTGGGACGCTGTTGCCATTAGAGTTTCTTGCAGTAATGTGATGTCTGGCTTGTGTACGGCATGCTTGACGTGTTGCTGTAAAATTCCTCGCTTACCTTGTAGGCCGCGAGAGTTCCACTGCCACACCACTATGCTCGTTACTGTTGTGGCCATGGTTGATCAGGTCTGGAATTGCCTTCCGCCGCCGCCACTCGGAGGTCCTGTTTCTGTGCAAATATCGGATGGCTCATAATCAACTGGTTGCTTCTTTCCAATGCTGTGTATGTGCTGTCGACTTCGGAGATTCCCTTTCGATGGTCGTCTTGAGTGACGTGAACATCTTTTTCGATTTTCCTCTCGAGCCGGTCGAGTCTGGCATCGTGCGCCTCTAGCCTATGAAGCAGTACTCCACCGCATGCGGTTGAACGTCGCCTATACGCGATACTACTGCTACAAAATCAATCAGTCAACCTCGCCTCTGTGCCCACAGTGTGGTGTCTGTGAAGATCTGCAACACCTCATTTGTGACTGTGCGCGATTTAGTACGCAAAGAGTGTGCCTTGCAGTGTCTCTGGGCCGGCCGCTCTCCGTAGGGCTAGAACTGAGAGACGTATTAGGTCCCTGGAATTCTTCTAAACGTGCCTTTCGTGCCACAAAAGCTTTACTGGCCTATCTAAAAGCCACAAGCCTTGATCAGACTTTGTAAATAGTTCAAATCATGTGTTCCTCTTCATCATTATAATCATCATTGTCACAGCATTCATCTGGCGTAGCAAGCCAGGCGGTTTAGCTCGGCTGACATCGCCAGACTCATTAAAGATTGTTCTCTCTCTCTCTCTCTCCCTCTTCTTGTGCGCCGGTTCCTTGGGTTCCTGGGCGTTTTCTGCCTCTCGTGTCATGAGCTTGCTGGTACTCGGTTCGGCAGTTGCAGTCGCCCCAACCTCCATCGGTTGCTCCTTGGCTCTGCGGTCTCCCAGTTTCCCGCTAATTCCCGTGACGCAGAGGCCAGACATGAGCTCCGTGAGTCGATGGATAGCTTTCTTCATTTCCTCATTCTCCTTGCGTAGGGCCTCGAACATTTCGAGCTCCTGGCTTTTTGTTTGCTGCGTCTTGGTTTCAATCCTCCTACTCTTGGTTGACTCGGCCTTGGTTCTCCTAGCTGCATCGGCCCAGCCAACGCACTCCTTATACAGAGATCTTCCGTTCTTCCCGGCGACAGCACTGTGGCTCTGACGTCGCTGCTTGCTGCCGCCTCTCGACAGCGAGCGATTTCTAAAAGTAGATCTCTACTGGCGCGCAGCCAGCGAGCCGAGTACCGCGAAGTCGCGTTCGAGCTGCAACTGCTGCTCCTCTGTGGCTGCTTCACGTCACTCCCATTGGCTCTTGCGAACCATGTACGGTGTTTTGTATGTGGCCTTGCATTTCTTATCGGCCGTTAAATAAATGGCCGCCGCCGCACAGCTTACACTTTGACGTACAAAGATGAGTCACCTCGGGGTCTAGTTGGCCGTCCCCCCTGCATCTCCTTTAAGCGGGAGTTGGGCACACATCCTTTCGATGTCCGACACGCCCGCAATGATAGTAGACGTCTGCTTGCTTGCGGTATAAATAGCACCTCCTCCCCTTCCCCTGCGCGAGGCGTTCGACCTCTCCCTTCTAAATAAATTCGATCATTCATTCATTCAGTAGTGCCGAGCTGTATCAGACGTAGTTCGGTACCTTTGGGCCTTCGAAGACCACAATCACCGTCGTCGTGTTGCCGATCATCTTCGCCGCGAGGGCCAGTGGGTTGTACTCATTGACGATGCACTTGTCGATGTCCTGGGGGGTCTCGCTGAGTGGGGTCCCCCTTATGACCCCCTTGACAGTGTCGTGCGGCGCTGTCCTGTATATATAAATGCGCACGCCTCATGTTTCTTGCTTTTTATTTCGATCTCGCTGATTCTGCCGTATCGGGTGGCCCGCTCCTCCATGGAGGTTCTGATCACCACGATGTTCTGCTGAGTGTTGATGCACAAAATGTCTCCACTTCCTGAGGCCTTGGTAACACCGGCCGCAGCTCGAACGGCTACGGTCACTTCCACGAGTGCAGTCTTGGCGACGTTCAGACCGCCGCGCGGTCGTATAGCACGATCTTGATTCCGTCTCTCAGCAGTGCCGGCATGCGCGCAGTCTTTATGCAGTCAAACCCGGCTATAACGAACCCGGGTAGAGCGAATTATGCTATACATCGAACAAAAATAATTCAGTTGCGGAAATACATGGGAAACATATTCCTTATAACGAAGTTCACATCCGATATATCTAACTCTGGGCGCCTAGAATGGCCGCCGAAATGCATGGTCTCGGAGCGGTGATTGAGATGTGGCTTGGCCGCGACCACGGAGCAAGAGCCGCGACTGAGACATTGCGCCTTGCACGGAGCGACATGACGCCCGGAACCCACGCACGGAACCCGCGGACCAAGACAACAGCATCGGTGAACTGTGGGGGAAAAAAGGGAAAAAAATTAATGTTCCGGGAAGAGCTCGCCAACGTTCCCGATGATGTCGCGAGTGAAAGCCGTCCGACGCTTATAATTAAGCGCCTTCGGCAGTCGATGTGCTCCGCCAATGCTTCTTCGATTTTGGAGGACGCGGACTCGAACTGGTGCAAACAATGTTTCGTGTAGAGAATTCTATGCTAGTTGAAGCCGCCAAAACGAAAGTGAAAACAAAAATCACGGCTTTTTTTTACGAAGTAGGCAGTTAAGGCGGAAAGTAGCTTTATTACTTGCAACAAATGGGTTATTTTGGGTAGGCTAATGGCTACTTTACTGTGTTCATTTGTGCATGCGGGGATGGCGGAGCTGGGGTGGGGGGAGTGGGGGGCTCCCGCGGATCGCGAACTTGTAACAATAACCTCGTTATAGGCGGGTTCGACTATATCAAACTATTGGATATATCGAACTAATCGCGGTGCATATTGCAGTTCGCTATAAACGGGTTTGACTGTAGCCGAGGCTCTAATTTTCCTGGCATGCGCAGCTGCCTTCTCGGTAGCAGCCGCAGCGTCGGTTGACGGCGTCAAGGCCTCCCGACGCTGGCTCCGCGACAGTCGGTCGTTCGCAAGCCTCCATCCAGAGTATCGCTGAGATTCTTCGGGCGAAATTTCTTCACCTTTTACTTGCACACTCATCCTGGCTTCCTCATTAGTCGACAGAGTGAACAGCTCCATCTCCGCGTCAGTGCTTGCCAGCCTTCGAGACCGGTCGGACCTGGGCCGGTGCGGGGTTAGGCCTAGCCTCGGCCATCACGCCTAGGCTTAGCTGCCTCCCGCCGGCAGTGATGCGAAAAAGTCCAATAGATCGATCAAAAAACACTTACCTTCGTTGATGCTGGTTTCAATAGATGCCATTCGACGTAGCGAACTGATTCATAGACACAGCTACTTTCCCACTTTCCCTGACAACTTTCGCCAACAAAGTCCAAATTTCCCCGACTGGATGGTTATATCGCCAAATTGCAAGGAATGGGACAATTTCCCACGGACGCCAATATACTCATCAGGTGATGAGCCTATCGCATACAATGGGCTATACCCCAGTAGCCACGCTAAGCAGGGTATCTGCTTTACCCCAACAAGCATGTGCTCTGGGACTGCTTGAACGCTCTTGACATACAAAAGAGCATACTGAACCAACCTAGCTCCCACCCAAGCCAAATAGTTGACTGGACTGGGTCGCTGACTGATTTCACGATGTGGCTCTGGAAACTAATAACTGAAACAATCGAGATCGACCCTTTGAAAGAGGGCATAATCGTCGCCACATCCATGCTTCCTTGACATGTGTATGCAGTTCTATCAAGTGTGAAATCTGGTGAAACAGCGGAGCTGTTGTTCGCTTCTGTCTGCTCGAACGTCAAAGGGCGCTCGGCCGAGAACGGCAGCGCCGTCGCTGAGCAAGTTCTACGCTTCACGCAAAGGGATCGGCAGCTTAAAGGCCAACTGCCCTCAAATTTCACCTCGACCAATTTTATTTTGAATGTGTAGTAAGTACCACCAAATCAGCTGGGACACAAGTGGTAGCCCCGTGAGACGTCTCGTTAATCAGTCAGGAGCGTTTAAAAAAGCTCCGCCGCAGACCGCGCTGCACCTGCCGGCGCATCGCGTAAACAGCTAAGACGCGCCTGTGATGCTCTGGCCGTCCGGGGCTTCTTCCTCTGGCCAGCTACGCAGCTGGAGAACCGGTCGAGCTCTGCTGCGAACGCTTCACCTATCAGCAGGGTGTCGAACCGGAACAGGAACCGAACCGAAAACCGGAACCGAACCCGAATTTTCGCCCGGAACCGGAACTGAACCGGAACCGTATGTTTTCCGCCATTTTGGAACTGAACCCGAACCGGAACGAATCGAAGGAACTGTTCCGAACCAGTTCCGGGGCCTCAACACTGTAATTTCTAGTTTTCCATTTCGGTACCCTACCTTGGGTCTGAAGATATTTTTACCATTCACCAGACGGCACCACGAAATATTTGGCATAGTCTGCAGTTCCCTAGGCCCATAAGGTTCTCTTCATATTATAACCCCCAATTTAATGTAAAGTTATCCGTATATACTATCAGTTTCCGTTAAGTACTATATACTCCGAGGTGACATATCATGAATATATTCGTCATAGTTTTTATCTACATGGTGTTAAAATCGTGTGAAGTTTTCAATGTGTTGTTAATTCGAATGCACCCATTTCCCCTTGTGGAGGTCTTCAGGGACACCATCAACAATAAACCCATATCTTCCACTCATTTTAGTTTGAGTGGGCAGTTATATACAAACAGCACTAAGACACAAACACTCACAGTTCTCTACGTATTGGTCGACAACCCAATGCTTTCGAACAAGCGTGTTTTTTTTTTTTTATCAGACGTCAAGTATTTACAGCTGCTTTCATATCATGCATAATCATCCTGGCCCTATGCACGAGCCATTTTCATGGATTCGCTTCACTTTTGTTCTTACTGAGACAATTTAGTGCTTAATTGCACATCTGTCATCAAATAACTGATCTTTGGCGCTCTTTGCCCTTGTTAGCCTTGCGCCATTAAACTCAAACCATCATCATCATCAGTTCTCTACATCACCATCATTTTTTATTGTACAGTGCCGTCTTGTCTTTTGGTTACTGCTCTAAAAGAACATGAGAAGTGAAAAAAAGTCGGAGCCTTCTCATTTCCACTTTTAAAGTAGATGCGATAGCATTTTTATGTTATCTTGAATCTGCTCAACCTTACAATTAAGGGGCGCATGGATTAAAGTCGATTAATGCTGATTAGCGGGTAGACTGGGGTGCATTAGTGAGATGAGTGAATGAGCTAATGTGAATTAGTTGGACGGGTGTGTCGATTAATTAGGATTAGGGGAATTAGCGGGTCAGTTAAGGTGGATTGGAGGGTCGGGCCAAACATGAAATTTTTGGCGTCTTTGGCATTTGGAAATTTTGCAGCGTTCTCCTTCTCGACCAATCAGAAAATTTAGTTACGCACAAAATAGCCGGAAAGTTATGTGACGACCACCTGAATGCTATAAAAGGTATTTATACACGTATTGCGCTGTTAGGTTGTTTCTCGCGTAAGATTGACATTTCGCACTGAAGTTAATAACTAATTGCTAATGGATATCTTATATTCACCAAATGGTTTTCCAAACGTGTGTATATATGAGGTAAGAATGTAGGAAGCAACTAATCAGGATACATTGAGAAACGATCAACTGGTTTGATGCGAAAGACACCCGATAGCATTCTTCAATACCTTCTCTTTTTTGTGCTACCGTTGTGCAGCCTTCCACAGGTGTAGTATCCCAACCCGCGAACACAGCCCCCTAAAAGCTAAGGAAGCGGTGATAGCACGTGCGCTTAGCCAAAGCGGCGCCAAAACTCTCATAACAGACTCCTAGCAGGTGTGGCGCAACTTTGCCAACGGTCGATTGCATGTCACAACACTTCGAGCGATAAATCAGAGTCCACAAACGAGACCAGCCAGGACTGTACGGGCACCAGCTCATACTGGCATCACCGCCAAACATGATCACCAACCTCGTGGCTTGAGATTTCACCCGCTTAGCCAGCGCTGATGAAGCAGAGCCCGAGCGCATGCATCCTGTAGTCACCTACACTCTAAGAACTCGAGGAGTGCTGGGCACTCTGTCTAGGAGTAAAAACTTTTGTCCCATATTTCACTCCCTTTGGAAGCATTGGGCGACTCTTCCGAGGAGTAGCGCGTGGCGGCCGAACGAGAGGCGAAGCACTCCCCGTGGGATTTACTTGCTGCTTTCGAAGCGGAGTACTTGAACCTTGCGTGGGAATTGCAATGCCATCTCCAAGGCAGCGTTCCGTCACTCCCTTTAGGCTTAAATAAGCTCTATTGGCGGCGTTCCCGGATACTGCAGACGGGTACTACTACTCTCTCTTGGAAAGCATCTCGTTACGCCTCAAGAGCGTTCTGCTATTCCCCGCGAGGCAGCGTGCTTTCGCTCCGCCTGCTACTAGACCCCCCCCCCTTCCCCACGATGGTACTATAGGCAGTTACAAGCAAACAAAACAGGACAAGCTATTTTGAAACATGGAAAAGAAGAAAAAACAAGCTCAGACTTTATTTTTCAAAATACCACAACAATCGGTTCATTCTGCAATTTAACACAAAATGCAATTTATTGGGAATTAAAATATCACGGCATAAAAACGATTCCTACTCCACATGCACACAGGAGACGTAGCGCCTATTTAGGATACATCCAAGAAAAAATTCACAAATAAAAATGCAGCAAAGCAATTGAAAACACTGAAATACAAACATTAAATTATGACGATAAAAATGACATTAACATCCACAAATAAAAAGGTCCTGGCATTAGCACGAAAAGCGTCAGTAGAAATACAGCAGTGGGAGAATAGTTAACAGCATTAACATAAAACAAAATGGCCTTAGCACATCAGTGAGTTCTTCACATGGACTGAAAAAGCCAGCTCTTATTTAACACACAAAAAACACACAAAACACACAAAACCCCGCAGCTTTCGAGGGGAGTCCACCAACGCTTGCAAGAGTACAATGACGGTTGGACTCTTCAACTGCTCCCCCGATTTCTTAGAGTGTACCAGGAAATTACTCAGCACAATATATGCTCTCCCGTAGAACGCATTACTCCACGCACAAATCTCTACCGATTAACCAGGAACGACTATTCCGCGCTCAGCTGGTTAACACCTTCCCGCACACAAGCAGACTTATCCTCTTTGACCGGACACTATTCTCTCCACTTCGCCGCTTCTGTGGAGAGCCAGAGAACCTCTTACACATAGTAGGCGGCTGCGACAAGTCTACCCTAGATACCCCCAACCTCCACCTTTTCAAATAGATTTGGGAGAGAGCCTTGGCCAGCTCCGGCCTCGAAGATCATCTGCACTTGTTCGAAACGGCTGTCGACTCGGCCCCCTCGAATGAGGACGCCTCTCTGAAACTTTTCCTCGATTTAATTAGAGTACATTTTCTCTCTCTACGAGGGATCATTACTACTGCTTGTGGCTTCAGTAAGCTATTATCTTTCCTAGACCCCAATCGCTGTCACCTGTCGCTGGAGTGCCATTAGCAAGTTCCTATCTCCGGTGGTTCCCTAGCCAATGCCGTCCTATACACGCCGTCCAATGAGTCATTAAAGCCGTTCTTTTTTTGTAACAGCTGTTAGCAGATAAAAAATTAGCAGAAGGAAATCGCTCTAAACGCCACCAGCCACGCTTGACAGTAGGATGTTGACGCCGACGCCGGACTGTTTTTGACTTCTAAAGGCCTACTAATGATTTTGTTATAACGCTAAAGCGCCATTGAAACAAAGGGTACATGAAAAGCGTAGCAAACCAACCAATTTATTTACAATGCAAAATTTGTTGCTTCATTGTGCGAAAATAGGGGTGCGTTATCGCGTGCCTGCGTAGACATTTGATGGATAAAAAAAAGATAGCGGGCGCGCAGGCTCTCCTGCAAGCCAAAAAGACTGCCCGCTTGCCAGTAAACTACCTGCCCGCCTGCTTGCCAGGCAGGCGATTCCTGAGAGGATGTGTGATTTGGGGACGAGGGGTGGTCCGTCACGAGATGCCCTGGGGGAGGGGGGGGGGGGTACTCAGATGCAAAATGCCGCACCATGGCGACAATCGAGGGTACCAAAAAATTCGGCCCACATCTCCCCGCGAGGGGGACTCGAGTAAATGCGTCGCATAGGGGGTGGGTGTATTGAGTTAACGTTTAGTGTTTGGGGAGTTGGTGGTAGTGAATGCGTTGTATCAGCAGCTTCTTGACGTAGTTTGAATGAGTCAAGGATATAAGGCGCGTTCGTAGCATCCCATTCTGTGTCGGCTTTGTGGCGCAGTGGGTAGAGCACCATGTACATTGCGTTCCGCCCGCAGGGCCGAGGGATCGAAACCAGGCGCCGGATAGTATTTTTTTTTATATAGTGTAGGGGGAGGGGTGCGGACTACGACTACGGACGTCAACGCGGGTGACATCGTGAGTTACTGAAATGCTCTGCATTTTTTTTTTCAAAGTCAAAGTCAAAGTCAAAATCAAATTTATTTTTGAGTACAGGTATACAAGCATATTAATATACAGAAGAGGGTCCCATAGTCCGCAGACTGTAATGGGACCCTCTATAAAAACGCACAAAGTGAGTTTGTCGGAGCAGTGATTAAGAAATAAACATGAGCAAACATACGGAAGAGAGAAGAGAAGTACACATAACTGCATAGTATTATGATTAGCAAACATTGGTTTAAACTAAGTTACATATAAATGCACAAGATTTGAAGCAACAAAACACAATGTAGTGCAAAGCCGTAAATGTAGACGTATATACAAGTGAATGGCAATAATAACAAAAAAAATACAGTGGAAGTCGATACTTGAAGTTAATTACAATAAAAAAATTTTCAAGGAACTTTTAAAGCTTGTTATAGACGATAATGATTTTACGGCAAAAGGGAGGCTATTCCAAAATGATATTGCAGCGAAGCAAGAAGTTTTCTTGCCGTAATTAGTATGTACAGTCGGTAATAAGAAGTTGTTATTTGCGGCGAACCTGGTGAAATTTTTAGTCCTTAAACTATTGAGATCAATGGAATCGTATGAAATATAACTGTGAAGTAACTTGTAAAAAAAGAGGCCTAAATTGTAGTGAAATAAATTGTTTACAGATAGAATTTTATTCTCATGAAGCAGAGCTGAAGCTGAGGAACGATGTGAACTGCGAGTGATAATGCGAATACATTGATTTTGAATGTGTTGAACTGATGAAACGTGGGAAGAGTAGGAGTTACCCCAAGAGGCAATGCCATAATTAATATGACTGTGAACGAGAGCAAAATACAGTGATAATAGTGCTTGATGTGAAAAAAAGGGTCTCGCCTTTAACAATGCACGGATGCCAAATGCGGTTTTTTGTTTAGGATGAGAGAAATGAAAACAAAACGTGAGACTAGGGTCGAGCACAATGCCAAGAAATGTGGTATGGTCACATGGAGCAATGGGGTAAGTTCCGAGCATTAGGTCGGGGACGATTGTGACCTGTTTCTTAGAAGTCCTGAAAATCATAAATTTTGTTTTTTCCGGGTTAATAAATAAGTAATTGTCATGACACCACTTAACGACGCTATTGAGCGCAGTATTTAATTTTGAGGTGAGAGAAATTATTGATTTATCAGATAAGGATATCGTGGTGTCATCTGCATATAATACGCAATGAAAAGATTGAAGTAAGTTAGGAAGGTCATTAATATATAAATTGAAGAGCAGGGGACCTAAAATAGAACCCTGGGGTACACCTTGGTTAAATGTTTTAGTTTCAGAAAAAGTATCCGCTACATATACTATAAACTGTCTGTTGAATAGATAGCTTTTTAGGAATGTTAGTGCTGGCCCTGTTACCCCGTATGCTTCTAATTTCTGGAACAAAACGTCGTGATTGATCGTGTCAATGACTTTGCTGAAATCTAAAAAAACTGAACCCACAAAATTCCCAGTGTCAATAGATTTTTTTATGTAGTCAGTTAAGGAAAGCAAAGCTAGGTTAGCAGAACGCCCTGATCTGAAACCAAACTGGCATTCATTCAAGAGATTCAATTTAGATAAATAGGTGTTAAGACGTTTAACAAATAAGTGCTCAATTATTTTACTAATTGTGGGAAGAATTGAAATTGGACCATAATTGGAGATTAATAGTCGGTCGCCTTTTTTGAAGACAGGTATGACCTTTGCTTTTTTGAGAAAGGAAGGAAAAACACCGGACTTGAAGATAAGGTTGATTATGTTACTGAGTGTGTCAGAGATGAGATGTGCCACCAATTTCAAATGACGTATGGAAATCTTATCAAGACCAGCACTTGTATTATTGAGCGAAGAAATCGTGGAGAATACTTCGTTCGCTGTGACAGGGAAAAGGAAAAATGACTGGCTAGCACGCCGGATGTTGTGACGCACGTTTGTATTCCGACAGGTTTGGGTATAGCTGGAGGCAAAATACGCTAAAAGCATTAGCAATGTGAATGGGTTGGTTCAGATTTATGCCATTATGAGTAATTTTGGATACAGCAACGTTATTTTTGGTTGTACTAAGGAAGGCATTTAGTAGGTTCCATTGTTGTTGTGGGTTGTTTTTATTTTTAGCAAATTCGTTTTCGTAGTAACGTTTCTTCGCCTGTTTTAGTAGAAGGTTTAAACGGGAGCAGTACCTTTTATAACAATTTAAAACGATTGTGGACGGACGGGGTCGTCTGCTTAGTAGGACATGGCAATTGGCAGCCTGCAGGGAGGATGCCCATTGCCAGAAGATTCTGGCGAGGAGGATGCACCGGGGGGGGGGGGAGGCGTCGGAGGCACCGGGGCGCTGCCCACTGGCCAGGAGGCTACATGTTTGCCTTCCAGAAGACTGTGGCGAGAATGCGTTATTTGGAGACGATGTGCGGCCCGTCATTGGTGGGCGAAGGGAGTGGACACCAGGCGGCACATAGAGACATGCGTTAGAGCCCCGTCCTGAAGCGCCCGCCCCTGTGATTTCGCGTAGTCCCTCAGCGTCAGCCTCGTTGCAACCGAGAGAACGAATACGCCATCGAAGATAGAGCGAGCAGGAAATCGGAGGCTGACATTATAACGAAAGTATAAGCGGGAGGGCGGAACTCCAAGACCGCGCGAGACGTGCTTCAGGGCGACGACGCCTAACGAGATAACGGCAGAGTACCCCGCACGCCGTCGTGCATTTGCTGATGACGCGATCGCTTTTGAGATACAGCAGCTATGCGCCGTTGCCGAGAAGACTACAGTTCGCGCTGGAATCAAATTTCGCATTAGCGAGTATCGCAATCGTGCGGTAATATTTTTTGTCTCCTCAAGAAAACAACTGCTGGTATAAAACTGCAGTGTTATGAGCCAAGAATAAAATAAAAATAATAAAAATGAACAAAATTCATATACTAAAAATGCACCTGTGGCCATAAAGAGTAATGCGTTCACATTCATACAAATACGCGCCTTAACTGTCCCAGCGAATTTTTTATTTCGCTTCAGTTAATGTTGTAATCGTGGACCTACCATAGAAAACATTTTGCAGTAGATTGTACTGTTAAAGAATCTCTTCAACACTTTCGATCAATTCTTTCACTCTTTTCTGCGCATCTGCAAGCACTGCGAAAGCTATAGCTATAATACAGAGCAGCAGTCGGGTGATTTGCTCGTCACAGCAGATACACGTTCAGTTTCTGCTTCACTCTTGTGGCTTTCTTTTTAGAGTCGCAACTTATTAAGGAAAGCCGGAAAATAGCCGCTACACCACTGTAATGACGTCATTACAGCGGTAGAAGAACGCTAAGACTGGGAAAGAGAGAAAAATACTTTAAGCAAGTTTCTTAGTTATCTGACGTGGACAGAGCAGTAATTTTTGTCTGAGGCACTTTGCGACCCGCTAATCTTAGTACTCGATGTCTAGGTTGACCACTTTCTGCAAGCTTTGAAGTTGATGAAAGTGTTGCAGGATCGCTTTAATTTGGCCAAAACAAAACATTTGCACAACGAAGCTTGACAAGAAACAAATACCGATCACAAAAAAATTAACAAACAAAAAACACGCCCGCAGTTTTTTATTCCGAACCCGTTTGAACCCGTTTGAACCGGTTCGAACCGGTTCGAACCGGAACTGAATGGTGCTCGGGAAGCGAACCCGAACCGAACCCGAAAAAATTCCGGTTCGACACCCTGCCTATCCGATCGCTGCCCCGTGCGCGCGTAGAGCTTGCGCGCACGCTTGCTCCCGAGCTGCTGACCATCCGGCCGCTCGCTGGACGGCTGCAACGTCACTGCAATGGCCGCGGTCTTCTCAATTTCGGTTTCAAAATCGCCGATTTTTGCTGCCCGCTTGCGGCGTCCACGCGCGTATTTCAGCTGTTTTATTTTGTATCTTCTTTTTCAGCAGACTATACGGAAATAGTGTTTTCAAGAGGCCGAAATTTTGAGTGCAGTTGGCCTTTAACATCAGCGGCGGAAGGCCTCCTTTCCCTTTTCGTCCCTTAGCGGGAAGGAAAATCCCGCCCCTTGCGAAATCACTGCACCCTCTATCGGCGAGTGAGGGAACCGGTTTCTGCGAGGTCGCCGGGGGGTCTGGAAACGTGCTCCTACCCCTGCGTGACGCACCACCTTCAGGAGACCGACGAAAAGACTTGACCCACAACAGCTCCGCCGTTAAAAAACGCCAAGTTTAATCTCTGTCCCCCTCTCTTTGCTGAAATAATTATCGCATCGGCTTTTGGAAAAGTGCACAACGTTATGCTACATGTGGGCTGTTCAGAGAAGTTGTGCGTGTACTTATACAGCTGAATGCGTTGCTACTGGGCATAACCTTGCCTATAAAAACCACTGCCTGTAGGGTCCTACCAACAGCTCCCGCTCATGGAACAGAACCCTTGGCAGTTACAACAAGCTAGCGTCACTAAATAAAGGCTTTTAGAGTATCGGCACTTCTTTTCTATTGTTATGTGCCGCCGGAATTTTCATTGGTCGGTCGGCACCACGTGATATTTGCTTACATATGGGCGCTGCCATTTTGTTTCTGGGCCCCCCTCCTCTCCTCGCTCTGCTGCGCGGACGCTAGAGCGGCCGGTCACACTCTGCCCGTCACAACTGGCGGCGGTTTCGTTGGGAGAGATGGCAACACTGCAAGCCAGAAACAAAATGGCCCCCAGACGCTTCCGGGTGCACGAAGTAGCTTATTTAGTGACTCTACAACAAGCTTTGGCGCCATTGTACAGGAAAGGAAAGAAAGACAGCATTGATGATTATAGACCGATTTCTATTTTGTCTGTTATAACCCACATAATGGAAAAGCATCTGGCAAAAATAATGAACAGCTTTTGTGAAAATACTTTTAGATGCAGAGCATCTGATTCACTCGCCTTGTCCCTCCGGCGTCGCCGTCGTTGTTGTCGTCGGCGTTGTCCACCCCTCTGCCATTCTCCTCGCCGCGCGAGCTGCGCTCTCCGCCGCTCACCCCCTCTCCTCTCCGATAACGAACACTCTCTCGCGAGGGGCATTGGATTGGATTTGATTTGATTGTATTGGATTGGATTGGATTGGATTGGATTGGATTGGCTTGGCTTGGCTTGGATTCGGTTGGATTGGATTTGGATTGGATTGGATTAAAGTGGATTGTGTTGGATTGCGTTGCGTCATAGCCGCGGCACGTTGCGTCATAGCCGCGGCAGACGCGCTGGGGCCGGTGCATGTGCAGTTCTCTCTCTTCCGCGGTTTCCTCTCCTTCGGGCGCGCTGCGCATATAACCGGTGTGCCGTTCTCCGGCGAAGCAACATCCACGCTTGGCTCAAACACCTAGAGTCCACGCCGCTTTACAAGTACGCCAACGTCGTCATCGACTGGGACTAGCTTACGCAGTCCCCTCAACGTTATGAGCGCTATAAAACGCGTTCCCTTCGCCGCTCCGCCTATGCGTCGCATCTACACAGGGGTTCCCGCGAGGGGAGGTAGGAGTTTTTTACTGACGCCCACCCAATAGGGTTTCAAAAAAGGGCAAAGTACCCTAACGTTGCTAGAAGGTTTCTGTGACAATGTACAAGCCAAAATTGATGAGAATGAGGTTGCCTTAACTTTATTTTTGGATCTCACTCGAGCGTTTGACACGATTGACCGCGACATTCTAATTCGTAAACTTGAAGGACTGGGATTTCGAGGACCATTCACTGCGTTGTTTAAAAATTATTTCTCCGACCAGAAACAAACTGTGAAAATTGATGATAATTACAGTGAATTAAGATTGACAAAATACGGAGTAACCCAAGGTTCTTCATTTGGACCTTTGTTATTTAATTTGTATGTGAATGACCTCGGAATGCTCGGAGTCCAAAATATTTCAATTCGCTGATGACACTGCCCTTGTCGTAACATATCAGACTTTGGAGTGCGCAACAAATTATCTTCATTCTGACATATATAAAATTATGTCATGGTATGAACAAAGCTACATATACGTTAATGCATCGAAAACAAAAGTGGTTTGTTTTCACAATCCTCATAAAAAACTTGATGAGTTGAAACCTGTGTTGCTGCATTCTAAAAATTGCAAAGGCAGTTCGTGTGTTCCACTAGAACTAAGTGTTACTGCGACATATTTGGCATAAGAATTAGATGATACGTTGTCGTGGCGCGTTCATATCGAGAGCATATGTAAAAAGTTACGTTATGTTGCCGCCCAGGTGTATCAAATTAGAAGTAGTACGAGTGTTAAGTTAAGAAAGATTGTCTATCAAGCACGGGGGGAGTCGATTTTAAGATACAGAATTTCGCTTTACGTTTTTTGTTCTGACACACTCAAAAAACAAATAAATAAAATAACCTTCAAGTGTGCAAAGAGTATATGTTACGGTACCAATTCAAATGATCTAGACAAGGAAAGCCTATTGAAAGTGGTGACGTGAAGGGGTGCTACGCTCACTGCGCTGCTCTCCGTGCTATTTTCGTAGTTTCAACAACGATTGCATTAACCCGGCAAGAAAGTTCTCACCGCCGGATATGCTGCCCTGTGAAAAGGGCGCAGCCACACGTCGGATTCTGCGTTCGGGCTCCAAAATGCGCCCACGTGCGTTTAGGGGCGGGTTGCAGCGTTATTTATGGCCTGGGAGAGAGCGAGATCGCGCTGCTGAGGAAAAGATTGCACATTGCACGTCGAAACTGTGTACTTCCAGACATCAAACACCCCATATCGAGACACAAAACTAAGCGCCTATCCTCCGACTCGCAGCCCGGTGAAAGGTAGCGGCGCCCCAAGTCAATCATGATAGAGCGCACTACATAATTGTGCTCCTACGCGCTTGTCGCCTCCGTAAATGTGACAGGTGTCTTTTTGACCTGTTGTTTTTTGGAAGATCTGCAAAAGACGAAGGTTTCTGCTGTGGAAGTCTAACAGGCCACAATGTCGTTGTCCAAGAAGTCTGCAAAACGCAAAATGGAAGACGAGAAGAGGTGCTTTCAGGAGTTATTTGACCTTTCTTATTTCTTCACGGAATCAAGAGACAAGGTGTTGTGCTTAGTCTGCCACCAGACTGTGGCTGTGCCGAAGGAGTACAATGTTCGACGCCACTTCATGTCTTGCCATCACGAGAAGTATGGTGCTCTTACTGGCAATGTTCGCGAGCACACCGTGACTCAACTGAAGGCGGCGTTGGGAAAGCAGCAAAACTTGTTCAAAAAGGCGGTCCAAGCAAGCGACGAAACGGTAAGGGCAAGAGCTTCGTCATTTCTGAGCTTATCGCCAAATCATCCAAGCCCTTCACTGAAGGTCTGTTCGTGAAGCAGTGCCTGCTCGGAGTCGCTGATGCTTCCTGTCCCAGCATGAAAAAGACATTCGAGAAAATAAGCGTATCTACAAACACAGTCGCCCAGAGAATTAACGAGAACAGTGGAGACATTGAAAAAGGATTAATCAACCGATGCCACGAGTTTGAAGCATTCTCTATTGCAGTTGATGAAAGCACTGACATTACAGACAACGCACAATGTGCTATTTTTGTAAGGGGTGTCGACAAAAACCTGAACGTCACTGAGGAACTCCTGGACTTAATCCCAAGGAAAGGCACGACCACAGGGGCACATATTCTTTCTGTTCTCGAAAGAGTGGTCGAACACGCTGGACTACGGTGGGAAAAGTTGGTTTGTTTGGCTACAGACGGTGCGCTTTCAATGGTGGGATGCAAGAGTGCACTGTCGATTGCGGACGAAACTCGCTGCACTCGGAATTACCAATCAGTTTGCCGCGGTTCACTGCATTTTGCACCAAGAAGTGCTGTGCGGCAAATCTCTGCAAATAAAGAGCGTCATGGAAATCGTGCTCAGCGCAGTGAACTTCATTCGTTCAAGAGCTCTTAACCACCGCCAATTTGTATCTCTTTTAGAAGCGGTTGGCAGGGAATATGGTGAAATTTTGTACCATAGAGAGGTGCGATGGCTGAGTCATGGATTTTGTTATCTCCGAGACGAAATTGACGCCTTCATGAAGAGCAAGAACAGGGCCATTGTGGAGCTGTCAGACGAAACGTGGCTTCTCTCCCTTGCGTTCCTCACTGATATCAGTGATCATTTGAACTGCCTCAACGTTAAACTTCAGGGGAAAATCAAACTGATCACAAAAATGCATGACGACATTCAGGCCTTTCAATTCAAATTGCAACTTTGGGAGAGACAGATGAGAATTCAGAAGTTTGATCATTTTCTAACCTTGAATTCGCTGGAGAACGTGGGTAAATAATCCTGTGATAACTTCGCTGACCTCCTCCATGATCTCCAAAAAGAATTCGAGGGACGCCTCCTAAATATCACCAGCCTCACCGATGAATTCCGAATTTTTTTGTGGGCGTTTTCGGTGCCGGTGGATGATGCTGCGCCCGAGCTACAGATGGAACTTCTTGAGCTGCAGACTAACACCCCGTTGAAGCAGACATTTCAGGACGGGGCTGTACCAGACTTCTACAGGTTTCTTGACGACTCAAGTTTCCCGGCGCTACGTAAACAGGCTGCCAGGATCATTGCCATGTTCGGAAGCACCTGCTTGTGCGAACGCCTATTTTCCTTGTTGAAGGTGAACAAGTCAGGTCTCCGGTCGAGGATGACTGATGAGCACCTGCGATCGACCATGGGGATCGTTTTCGCGCAAGAAGTTCTTGCGGGCATTTCTTCGCAGCCAAGTGTTGCCAGGCATCAAGCCAGCATGTTTAGAACAACAGCAGCTATATTGTTCTTCTCAAGGAATAAAGTTTTGTGACTTTCCTGAATTATACTCGCAAAATTTTCTCGTCTATTACTATCAATAACGCTTTATTCTAGTAAGATACACAGACGCAACTGCCTTCATGCCTTTTTTTGTGAGGCATCCAATGCGGTCACCATGTCTGAAAGCATAATTGTGGAACAAATATTTTATATTTCAGAAACGGCGTCCCCATTTTAGTCATCCTGTAGATCGGTATCGATACGTGTCCCAAATTCTGACGCCAATTCTATTCAGGAATGACCAAGCATATGTAAAACATGTGGGAAAGACGGAAAGACCTACTTGTTTCTTTCAAATAGCAGCGTTATCTCACATTTTGTTAACACCCCCCCCCCCCCCCCCTTTCGTTTCAACCTTCTTGACTGACTATCCCGGCCCTTGCGGGACTAAAATTCATGACTGCGACCCGCTAATTCATGTGAGTTTGAGACCCCTGGTCTAGGAAGTAGCGTCATCCGGTACCTGCAGATTCACGTACGACGAGTTTGTTTTGTACCTTGGCATGCCGTAGGATTCATTATAACGATTGCGCAACGTTAGGCCTCCGCGTAAGCTTCACAAGGGGGCCCAAAACTCTCAGCCATAGAATGAGAGAGAAGAAAAAGACTCTAAAATGAAAAGATATGGCAATAAGAGACACGCTGGGCAATTAAACATTAATGATTTCGCATTTTCTTCAACAAAGGTGTTTTCCGGTGTCCTGGCGATATTATTTTACTAAAATGTGCCAAAATAGTCCACGTACGCAACCATGCATGCTCAAGGATTTGAAGACGGGTTGAGTACGGGTTGACGAAGGGAATTGAATTTCTTACACGCAGGCTCGGGCTGGTCGGCAATCATTAAACTCAGAAAGGATAGAAAAGTGCTCGGTAATAACGCCCACTTGAAATGGTTTATCTCAGAACAGAAACAAACTTGTACTGCGCCCGTTTAGTGTGTGCAAAGTTACCGTCATGAGTGCAAACCAACTAGCCCGCGTTTCCGTGTTATCGCAAAAGGTTGTAGTGTTCACTAAACTTAGTAAGAGTGAATCGTGAGCGGCCAACGACATGTCCGGCACCAAGCCTGCGTAATGCCATCCCCGAAAACGCGGCGCAAGGGAAGGTTTCCGCCAGCCACAAACCGTCATCACAAACGAAGGGTCTTGCTGATTTGAAGGAACACTCGATGTTTGGATACTTAACCTCTGCACGTATTTTTCATGCCAGTGCCTCACTGCACAATTGATCTGTCGGCGCGACAGGTGCGTCGTGTGGTTTGTAGGATTGAACAAGAAGATTGATTGCAATGGATTGGATTAAGGTGCATTGAGCTAAATTAAGCCGACCTAATATAGGTAAAGGTTAATTAAGAAGGATGAAGCAAGGTTCTTACGGTTTATTAAGGTGGTTAAAGTAGATTGAGACGGAATAACATTTATTATGGATTAGCGGAATTAAGGTGCATTAGTGGTTTAGGATATGTTGGGGTGCATTGAGATAAATCACGATGGGTTAAGAATGATTATGGACTAAAAAGATTAATGATAAAGTTTATTTGCCCATTTATACATTGATTACATGAAAAGGGCTGAGGAAAAAAAGCTACCAAAGCAGCTTGACGGGCCCACCAGCCCCTTGGGTACATGGCAGCAATGGGAAATTATACCGAAACGTAGTTGTAGGCAACTGCAGCAGCCTTGCTACACACACACACATACAAAAATATTGAATTTGCGTGACATCGCCGCCGTACATTGCAGCCCGAAATAAAAGAAAAAAAGGGGGGGTACAAAATATGCGCAAGAGCTGGCTTGACAGGCTGTGTCGATAATAGAGGTAAAATATACGGAAAAACAAAGAAACGGCCGAGACACTCTTCTCTTTGCACTGAGCGGCCTGTGTCAGGCCCAAACTGGCACAGCATGATTTAAAGTGGGATTGGATTGGAAAAGACTTTATTGTTGGATTGGAAAAGACTTTATGGTGATTTAAGATTTAAAGTGCAGCACTTACAATTTGTAGAGTATAACAAAGGTAGATTTAGGTGGATTTAGGTTTATCCATAGGGCGAAATAAGTTTATTTGGTATGAATTAAGGAGGGTATGCTCACAACGCGCCACTCCGACGACGGCGGCGTTCGGGTGGGCCCCGAAAGATGGCACCACAGGCAAAGAAGCTCGACTGGCTGGACGGCTCTGCGAGCGGTGGGGGGGAAGGAGAGAGCGCGAGTAGGAGACCGGATCCGGAGCGTCGGCGGGTGCGGCGACGGCGCGGCCCGACTCTTCCCATCGGAGCTGTACCAAACCAACGTTTATAGAACCACGGCCGGGCTAGAACGCCGGTGCGAGCCCGGCCATGATAGAGCCAACTTGGACCAAACATCTTCCACCTGTAGCGATGGAGTCGAGCGGCTCGGGTCGCTCAAGCAACTCGGGACGCGTTGGGAGGTTTTGGAGAATAGTAGTAAACCCCCTCGGTGGTTTGAATCGGTTGCCTTTGTCTCTTCTGCCTCCCACCTTGGCGCTGTAGACACAAGGCAGCCGCGTGTGGAGGACTGCACTCGGTTACAACTCAACAATGGCACCACCTCATGTAGTGTATCCCTCCGCCAAAGCGCCGGACCCGTGACGTCAGTGCGCGCGCGTTTTGAAAGAGGTTTGCTATGAATGCGTGATATCGTCTGCCTTGTCTCACGCACTTTGTTTGTCGTCACTGGAGTCGTTTATAAGCATATTAAGTCCAAAAAATCACGGAAACGGCTCACGCCATGCTCAAAATACTCCCAGTAACGCCCTACTTTCGCCGCGCGGAGAAACATCCGGCTACTGTGATAAGGCACAGCGGCAACTTCCGGTGCCGTTCGTAAGTTGTCACCGAGTATAGTAGGAGTCTTCCCACAAGGTAAATAGGGAAATAAGCAGGCAGGCAGGTAGGTGGGTAGATATATTAATTACGGTTGATTAAGGTATTGTTCCGCGAAGGCGAATAAGCGAGAATTGAGATCTGGCCATATGGTTACAGCCCCCGGCGATGAAGCTGCGTGTGGGCGTATCTAGCGCGAAACCTTTCATGGCTACCATGTAAATGCCGTAAATAGATCGTTCTCACCCGCAGTTCGTGTCGACTTCATCCTGCGCCACGTAACAATCTATTCAGGTGGCTTCATACCTTAAAATGAATTTTGAAGGATTATAGTAAATTAAAGCGCAATAAAATTGAAAGATTAAGGTAGATGTATTAGATGTATTAATCGGCATAAGGGGGTTTAGTAAATGAGGATGGAATAAAATATATTTAGATTGGTTGGGGTGGCTCAGAAAGAAGTAGGTAGCTTACGGCCGATCTCATTAAACTAAGAAAAATTAACAAAGATTAACCTAGGCTTGGTTGGATTAAGATAATCCCGGAATAAGGCAGATGTACGTCGGTTAACGTTGTTACAATGGATGGAGATGTATTAGGAATAAGTATCACCTAATCTAAGTTTCCCTAACCTATTATCAAAGCAAACCTTAAACCTTGATTCGCCCTAACCCTCTACCAACCCCTAAACGTAACCTTCAACCGAATCTGACCCACCATTACTATATCCCTAAACCTAAACTTAAACTACAGCTGACATACTGTTACCACCTCCCTCAATACTGACGGGACAACGTTCAAGGTGTGCGCAAGAATTTCTTTCTACGTGATGCTCTGCCAAGCATATACGACAAGCGTATGCTGTACGTCGCCCCCTCCCCCCCGCTCCCCCCCCCCCCGCCATTATACAGCTGCGCTGGTAATGTCATCGGCAGGGCGGCATGGCCTTGAATTTTCACACCAAAAGAGTTCAAGTTCACGAAGACGAACAAAGTGTTATGATGTCTTCCCTACACTCTGACCTCGTCCTTTCTCCCGAAGAGCAATTCACACGCATTTATTTCCCTGTGTGCATGCGTGTACGCGCGCTCCGTTTAAATTCTTCAGGCTATCGAGCGGTTTCGCAGCGGCTAAAGCCCGTTCTACATGGGGCGAATTTCGCTTGCGAATTCCCAGCTGCGGCGCCGCTCGTGCACCAAAACGATCTATTCTAGTTGCTGTGGCGAATTTCCAAATGCTTGGAAGCGTCGACCTTCTCTTGTGAACGCCGCTTAGCATTTGGCAATATGTCGCAGCAGTGAAAATAGGAAAATAAATCGTTTTGCCGCACGGGCGGCGCCTCAACTGCGAATTTGCAGGCGAAATTCGCCCCATGTAGAACGGGCTTGAGGCGTTGTGCTGCTGAGCGCGAAAACGCGCATTCGATTTCGTCCGCGGCTGCCAGTTTTCTGACGTGGGCGAAAAACGAAAAATGCCCGTCTCTCAGGATTTTAGTACACGTTGAAACCACCCGGTGGCCTGAACTAATACGTAGCCCTACAGTACGGCGAGCCTCATAGTCCAGCCAGTGAAAATTTTTGGAGCTGAAAAGCAAGGAGGATTGGATTTGTTTTATATCGTGTGCTAGATGGTCTTTCCAAAAAAAGATGGTCATGGGTGTTGAACGCGTCTGTTATCATTCGCGTTACCTGTTCGCAACGATCCCCCCCCCCCCTTCCCCCATCTTCGTTAAATGAAAGCGCAGTAGACAAATGAAATGCGGACTCGAAAATATGAACCCAAACACGCAAAGTTGAAAAGCACTGTTCGTGGACGTCGAATGATGGTTCGCTGTTGGTCTATTTGGGAAGCCACATTTCCCGCCTTTGCTGCGGTTGTTAAGCCCCCCGGCAATTTGTCTTGCGTGTAAATAAATCGCGCTATTTGTGTGCTCTGGTTCATATTTTTCTAATCGCGCTTCATTTTTGCGTGACTGTACATATATACGAAGTTCCATTTACTCGGGTGGGCAGGGAACTCCATTCCCATGTTTTTTCTGATCGGCGTTCCTAAAAAAATCGGCGTTCCTAAAACAAATTCTCTCTCCCTCTCTCTTTCTCTCTTCCTTTGCCAGGCGCTTTGCTGGAGGTGCCTTCCGATGCAGAATGACGTGGGGAGGCCGGACCAATTTGTTACGCCGAACACCACAGCCTGTGGCGCGGTGATAGCCTGGCAGGAGTGATACAATTTACACTCACATGCATTCGATAAGCACGGCTATGGTTTTTGTGCCTACTACTGCTTCATGTTTTTCAACGCACCATTGTACAGTGCACGCTCCAACTGAAAAGAAATAAAATAAACACGGGAGCACGCGTATGTTTATTTCAGGCTGTTACGTCAGCAAAGACATTCGAATTGGCGTGCTTGGTTCGTTTTACCAAATTGCTGTTGTCCATGTAAATAGGCGCAGGTGTTCAGACCAAAAGACTACTGGCGCTAAGTCGTGAGACGGAAATCGCCGCCATAGTGAATATCCCAAGCTAATAACTGTCCTCTTTACAAGCCGCGCCGAAAATATCCCTGCTCGGACGAACGAGTTATTTTTTCACAACGTGAAACGGCGTCTAGTTTCAATGTAGTTTTTTTTTTTTTTTTTTTTTGAGAGTGCTCCTTATCAAACAAGCGAGCTGCATTCGAAACTGCGGAACGCCTTTTTCGATCAACGCGCGCGTCCGTCTGCATTTGGGCAGGCGTGACGAAATAACTTCGCCCGTGTGTGGGCTGAACTGGCTGCGCACGGAGACTGGCGTCGGCGTTTGCGAAGCGGGCAGACGATGTTAGACGGAAAAAAAAAAAGAAGATAAGCGTAGGCGTCTCCAGGTCCGACAGACGACGCGCGTTCCAAGAGCGAGCAGACGATTCTCTCCGCCTTCGGAGTCCGCAGTGGCGTCTGCTTCTTCCGGTTCCAGAATCGTTTCAGGGTGGAAGCTTCCAGCCCGGATTCAAAGCGTAGCGTGCTCAGGCACAGATTCCCTCTGAAGCTCACTTGTCGCCCATCTGTCAAGGAATAAGCCGTCCGCATAAGACGAAACCAAGGAAAAGTGGCGCGCGGCGTTTCCCTGCGCGTCGTCTGCTTCACGCGAGCAGACGATTCAGGTCAACTCTGTACTGGCGGCTCCCCCAACCCGGCTGCCCGCTGTGAGTCCCGCCCGCTATCGCGAACCTTAATCTCATCAATAGCCGTAGGTGAGGCCCGTTTAGGACAGCGCGCGTGGCTCAGAGGCGCGTAATAGTGGCAGCGGTGCGCCGGCTAGAGATCTGTTCGATTAAATGGACCTAGCACCGTCAGGTAGAGGAGTTTCTTGGCGCACGCATGGGTGTGTGCTTGTGTGCTCTAGACACCGGACAGCGCCTGACTTCTGGGTAATTAATGGCTCAACCTAAGGACTGGCCATACTCCGCTTAGCGCTTGATTCGCCTCTATTCTTCCGCCTCGGAGGTGCGTAACGTGCGATAAAAGGAAATCGGTCCCAACTCCCAAGCGTAACTTAGTTGGAGTACTGACAAAATTTTCGTGTTAGGTGTTTCTCGCTGCTATGGGCGCCTACAAGCCCACTAATCATAGAATGGCACATTAGACGGTCGATCGCAGCGCACATAAAAATTTGCAGCCTCGTTCATTCGCGTCAGTTTCGGTTTCGACAAAACGAACACCGAGGCGGCAGCCATGACAGGACGGCGCTCCTGACGATCTTGCCCATGGAGGAATTTCCTCCATGATCTTGCCCCACCACTGCCGGTCTGGACGTGCGCGAGCCCAGACAAGCCGTAGTTTCCACCCTCTCCACGCACCGGGCAGCATGACGTCAGTCCCAAAACCATGACGTGTACACACGGCGGAGCAGTGCGCGCCAACCACAGCGTGTTGGCCACGTTAGAGAGCCCTGACGTTAGCAGTTCGGCGCCGGGAGAATACTGCGTCGTGCTGACGCCGATGTTGAAAGGGTATCCGTTCTGCGCTTTCACATGCGCGCGAAGATTAAAACGAATTTAAAATATGTTATACCAAACGGTTACTGTAGAAACTTTCTGGGAAATATATCCATATCAAGGGAAGCCTTTCCCAGGTTTGAAATTTTGTGTCAGTACTCGTTTAAATAAACGTCCTAGAAATGGCAAAAAAGAGAAGTAGTAGCCCTTTTCGCTGAGTAGGTCGACCTTTTTTCTGGACTCAGTGCCAGTAACTTGTCGCGCTAATGGAATTCATACGGCGATGTGCTGACTCCGACGCAAAAAAAGAAAAAAGAGCGCCAACGAGTTCACAGACGCAAGCCTCTCGTGCGGTGCGATACAGCGGAAGCGAACTCGAAAGCACCGGCCACCGTCGAAACGGAGCCGTGAGCTTCAAGCCAAGGCGTTGCCCCGCGTCCAGCGAGAAGTCGTCTGCGCGTGAAAGCAGGCGGTAATAATTGCGCCGGAGTTTCCCACTACAAACAATGAGGCTGGCCGGGATCGATACTCGCGCTGCGTGCAAGGCGCCCCACGGCTATGTTCACGCGGGCGTGACCGAACGCTTGTCGCCTCCATGACTCTGCCGTGACACGTTGCGCCGCGCTGTGACCAATCGGTGCGGCGCAGTGGGGGCGCTCTTCTGTCTTGTTTTGGCTCGCATCCACTTCCTACCGCCGCCTGTACATCCGTTTCGTTATGTGCGTCGTGGGAAACGAACGCCGTGGGCGCTTCCCGTGTGGCAAAAGCGGAGAAGTTGCGTAACAGCTCCCTCTGGGCGGCTGTGTGCGATGTTGGGCCAAATATAGACGCACTGAGAGATATTGGGTGCATGTTTACGAGGTGCGTCTGCAGCGTATGACACTGCAGGTCTGTGACAGTTTCGCATCGCCCCCGTAGAAGCCTAAAGAGCACCTATCTTGCCTAGGAAATAAACAGTGCTGATTGATTGATTGATTGATTGATTGATTGATTGATTGATTGATTGATTGATTGATTGATTGATTGATTGATTGATTGATTGATTGATTGATCGATTGATTGATTGATTGATTGATTGATTGATTGATTGATTGATTGATTGATTGATTGATTGATTGATTGAGATTGATTGATTGATTGATTGATTGATTGATTGAGATTGATTGATTGATTGATTGATTGATTGATTGATTGATTGATTGATTGATTGATTGATTGATTGATTGATTGATTGATTGATTGATTGATTGTGGGGTTTAACGCGCCGACGCAACGCAGGTGATGAAGGGCGGCGTAGTGGAGGGCTTCGGATTAATTTTGACCACCTGGGGATACTTAACGTGCGCCGAAGTCTCGTACACACGGGCGTTTATGTTTTTCGCCTCCATTAGAACAAAAAAAATTCCCCGCATTTCCCCGAGGGGAAGAATGTGAAAGTGCGAATGCACGAGTTGAATTTGCGCGGTTCGGTAATGTTCGCGAAAGAGAGATCACACACACACACACAACTACAAAGAAGAAAGATGCATTTATTCACAGACACCTATTTGTGTTGTCGTTGTACTTGATTGCTAGAGCGGATCTCAGCTTTGAAATTTCGTGTCAGTACTCCTTTAAGCGGGTGCATTAGCCCTTCTCACGCCCGATTCCTGGCCAATCCCCCACGTGGGTATGTGCCTTGTCAGCGGCCAGGCAGCGCGCGCCCATCTCCCCCCGTTGCCAAGGAAGACGAGGAGATTCCTGGCCAATCCCCCGCGTGGGTATGTGCCATGTCAGCGGCCAGGCAGCGCGCGCCCATCTCCCCCCGTTGCCAAGGAAGACGAGGAGCGCGCGCACCCGCAGCTGTTGCTATGCGGACGGCGGCGGACGGCGGCGGACGCTTCAGGCTCGCTTAAGAAGTGCATTCGCACTTAAAACACTGTGCAAGAGCAACGAAGCCCAATACAGAGAGTATACGAACAGACACAGCACTATGTCTTTTCGAACGTTATTTTTAGTGTTTTGTTGTTTCTGAGTTGTTTATCCTTTTAAAGACGGTAGTCTTTCTTCGGCTACTGTAACGGAGGAGTTTTAGCCTGTCTGTGTGTCTGTCTGTCCCTCGAATGAACCGCGCGGCCTAAAGTTGAAATTACTTTTTGAACGAGACGTTTATGTTGGCAAAGCATTTCTGAATCAGTGCATCAGGAAGCACGCTTCAGCCAAAAGAAAGTATTGGACATATTTGAAGCAAAACATCAGCACATAATTAGAATTCGCACTGTTTTTTTAATAGAAAATCGATTTGCGCTTGATATCTGCGTTAATAAATAAAATACGTGTTGAAAACAATGTTTTCACCCCAAAATAAAAAAGGGGCTCGTGCCCGATCCTGTACACGTGGTGGCATCATCATCATCATCAGTCGAACCTGTAAGTAAAAAGCGTGGACACGCAGTGGCTAAGGAAGGCTAGAAGGGTAACGATGAAATACGGAAAGAACAGTGGAGAATCCAAAACAGCCTAGGTAGTCAAAACAGAGGCAAGGCGGATTGAAACGAATAATTGGAGAGAAAAAATGGAAGCTAAAACGTCGTTAGAGATGTACATCGCTGACAAGTTGGACATCAGAAAGGAGAATTTCTACGATAATTCCCAGGGCAGCGCTTTGCTTTTTCAGGCTATAGCAGGTTGCTTGCGAACTAAACGCTTTGTGGGGAAGTATTCACAAAATGCTGGGGTATGCATGGTCTGCGGAGAAGAAACGGAAACTATGCGGCACATTGTGTTAGAATGTGAGGGTAAGTCAAACCTCGATATATCGAACACGGGTATATCGAATTATTGCCTTTATCGAACACTTTCTATATCACGCGGAAAATCCCATGCATTTTTAATTTTTTATTTCGAACTGGGACGGGCATGAAACGGGTATATCGAACTCCGCCACCCCAGACTGCCCAGACCGCTCGCGCTCTGTTGACAGGCGGCGAGCTATCCCGCAGTACCCTCAAGGATAGCGGTGGCGCGATGGGCGTTTTTGACTGCTGCGCATCGGTTGCACCGAAGCAGAATTGGACGGTGCAAAAGAAGAATGCGAGCTTGAAGAAACCTGGGGCCAGCTGGAGCGCTTTGTTGGTGCTGAGCCACGAAGCATGTGCATTGATGACTTTGTTGGCGGTGACGACAGCACCGGAGCGACGGCGGATCTGACGTGGAGATCCTAGCGGGGGCTAGTACTGAGTGCACAAACGAAGACGCTGCCGAGGTTGTACCCGCAAGCGCTGATAGTGCCCCGCTCCCAACTTTGACCGAGGCTTCAGCGGTTTTGGCCCTACCGCATCGCTACTGCAGCGCTATAGAAGGCACCGGCCTGTCGCTTGTGGAACGTTTGGACTACGTTGAGGAAGTCGTGTATAACCCGCCAGGCTACCTTGCTGCAGTACTTTAAGCCAAAAGAATAAATACTTTGAAGCACCAAGTGAGTATTTACTGCACAATTCGTTAATTTATTTTTTTGGACCAGTTTATGACGCATTTTTTACGTGATTTTATATATCGAATTCTGGTTATATCGAACTATTCCGCGGGTACCGCACTGTTCGATATATCGAGGTTTCATGAAGGGAATATTCGGCTTCCAGAAGCCCTAGGATTTAAGGGTATCACAGATGAAGTTAACTTCAAGGCTTTCGAGGCGACGAAAAGGAGATTAGAATGTGGGTGGACGAAAAGCAGAGAGGGGAATATTGCCTAGGACAGTTACCACCAGTAACAGGAAAAAAATAAGTATTTTGTGCCTAATAAGTTTTTCGTTCCTGCCCGAACAGCAGCTTTAGTATTAAACGAAGAGTATAAAACATAGGTTACCAGTTTTCTTTTTTTTTTTTTTTGTAAGATGACACGTCATCACCCGGCTACAAAGGGGATACCAATAGCGATCATCGATCACCATCAGCGGCAAAATTGAATTGGCTTGAGCAATCCTCCACCGTGTTTATCGCGGGAGGAAGGTAACGGGAGGGGGCAAGCGTGAGAAGTGGGCGGGAAAGCGATGACAGGCATTTACGTGGCAGAGGCCGCAGAAGAATATCGTCTTTCGACGACGTTTGCAACGAAGTGTGCAGATACAAGACCATTTTTTTGCAATGGACCAACTCGCCTAATCTGCAGTTTCGGCATGTCTTGCCTAAACCTCAGTTTTTGTCTGATTCACAGAAAGACCGCATATTACGCTTCCATCCTTAAGCAGCTACAATCGAAAACACAATGCCGTACCATGCGGACTAATTAAACTACCATATGCCTCGGGCTTCTAAACTGTGACAATAATAAACAAATCATACGAATAAATAACAATGCCCATAATAACATTGAAACACGCTTCTTTTTTTTTTTTTTTTGTAGACAAGCGAAGTAAACAAAACGAAGCCCGTCGTGGACGAATACGGCGTGCTATATCAGCCTCAAAGTCCTTTTTTCAGCATACGTTACTATCAATGCTTCAAAGCAATCACCACAAATTTTGGCCGAAACAGACTGAATTTACCACCGAAATGGACGAAGTTACTCCTAGTGAACGCGTTTGTATCGCCCTTAAACATGCATTTCCTTCATTCTTTCTGATTACTCCTTCATAAAATGTTTACTGAAATTTCATAAATTTGTTATAGAGATTGCTCAAAACAATCCTATAAACATCTTTTACCATTTTGTAGAATATTTCTATTTAGTGTACATTACCAATTGGACACCTATAGTTCTAATTAAAAGTTTATAAATGGAAGTCAATAGACCTTACCGGTATTGAATAAGTTTTTTCTGAGTTTCTTGCAGGGTTTTTATAAACATTTTTCAATAATGTTTTTATACAATTCTAACTGAGTACAGTCGTAACAGTCTGTTGCGTGTGAGTCAGGTTTGAATCTAGTTTCTGACGAATTTTTACTAAAGTTTTTCCTAATTAGATTTCCATCAAATTCCTATTGTGCCCAGTCATAACATGCTGTTGCATATGAGCTAAATTTGAGTAGAATTTCTGGTGAGTTTTTATTAAGTTTATTGCAATTAGCTTTCTACAAAATTTCTATTGAGTATAGCCGTAACATTATGTTGCTTGTGAGTCTGGTTTGAATAGTTAATGGTGAGCTTTAACAGCGCAGCTTTTTAGGAGCTCGCAATATCCGGCGGTGATGTCCGTCACCCCACGCGCTACCGCTCCCAAATGCTCCGAAGTCGAAGTGACGGCCGTCTATTGCGCAAATTCGGCTCGTGCGCCGGGTCACGCGGCGCAGTAGCACCCCACATATATGCACCGTTAACTACCATACCTCTGTGGGTCAGCTATACAAAGGCAATACAGAGTCTATTAAAACTCAGCATATCGAAGGCAATAAGATGCTTGCTGCGTTTTCATAATAAAAGGTTTATTGCTTGTCTAATGACCACAGTCTACAAATTATCAGTTCGATTGAGCCTATGGAGCGCAATATAGAGCTCTTAAAACTCAATATACAAAGCCAATAAAATGCTTATTCTGTTTTTACTGTGAACAATTTATTGACTTTCTATTGGCCACATTTTATAAGATGTAAGTTTTGGTTTACTCCATAGAAACGCAATATGAAGTGTATAAGAACTCAATTTTTTGAAGGCAACAGAATGTTGATTCAGTTTGGCCATTAAAAGATTTCTGACTTCCTCATGACTTCAGCCCATAAAGTGTGAGTTTTAATTGACTTTTTGTTAACTCTATAGAACATCCATGCAAAGTTTATTAAAACTCTGAGTCCATTTTCATGATGGATACCCCGACCCTCGTTCCAGGCATTCAAGCTCGCGACTTTATGGTGATGGATTCTGTACACTTTGAGTGGGAAAGCATACGCAAACTAATCTAAACTTAAAATACTGACCTCTCCAGGCTTCGATGGCATTTCTCCTAATTTTTTGAAAAAAGAGAAGTTTATACCGCAATTATACTGCTTTATTTTTATTGTGGGGTTTAATGAGCCGACGCTACACAGGCGATGAGGCGCGCCGTAGTGGAGGTCTCCGGATTAATTTTGACCTCCTGGGGATCTTTAACGTGCACCAAACTCTCGAACACAGAGATGTTCTCGGTTTTTGCCTCCATCAGAAAAGCGGCTGCTGAGGCCGAGAATCGAACCCGCCTCCTTGGGCTCCGCAGCACAATGCCATAGCCACTGAGCCACCGCGGAGGGTTTAATTATACTTTCGAGACTTTTCACGCAGTCGTTAGAAGAGGGTGTTCTCCCAGAGGACTGGAAGGTGGGGAAAGTGTTTCCCATGTCTAAATCAGGAAACGTTCTTAGTACCGGGAATTATCGCCCCATTTCACTAACCACTCTCCCATGCAAACTTCTTGAACATATTATGTATACTCACGTCGTACGTTTTCTTGAAGTAACGCTTTTTCTTATTCTTCACCACCGCGATTTCAGGAAATCATATTCAAATTCATTCTCTCCCGCTGATCGTTCATCCACTGTCGATTGTATCTTCATAGATTTTTCAAAAGCCTTCGATGACGTCTGCACTGAAACTAAACACACTGAAGATCGATGCTAACGTCTTAATAAAGTGGATTGAATGATTTTTGTCTAACCACACCCATTTCGTAACTGCTAACGACTACTGTTCCCCGACTTGCCCTGTAACGTCCGGCGTCCCGCAAGCTTCCGTTCTTGGTCCCTTTCTATTTCTTATTTACATCAACAACTTACCTAATGTCATTACGTCATCTATCGAACTATTTTCCGGTGATTGCATAATTTACCATGAAATCCGGACTAATGTAGATCAGCTTGCTCTTCAGAAAGACCTGGATCCATGTTTTCATGGTGCGGCACATGATTAATGAAGCTAAACGTTACTAAATGCAAGGCAGTGTGAATTTCCCATTGTATTTGTCAATGTACCACGTGACTACACACTTAATCAAAGCAATCTCAATCAGGTTTCGTCGTACAAGTACCTTGGCGTGCATATTTTTTACGATCTCTCTTGGAACACACATGTCGACTGCATCACAAATAACGCAAATCGCACTTTATATTTTTTTTTGGCTCCAACTATAACCTTAAACTTTTGCTTCATCAAACAATAGGCAGACCTAAACTTGAGTACGCATCATCAGTCTGGCATCCTCAAACTAACTGCCTTGTTGACAGCATCGAGGCGATACAAAATCGCTCTGTCCGTTTCATCTCGTCAAACTTCTTCCGTACGTTCAATGTTACCTCGATGAAAGCCAATCTTCACTTACCTGCTCTCTCACTGCCACGTAAAATTTCTCGCCTTTGCCTGTTCCATAATGTTTTTCATTGTATCCGTCCCTTAACAACATTCTCCTGCACCAATCTGTACTTTGCATCATTTGTTCCGAAAACTGCAAATGAGTGGAACCCCCTTCCAGCCCCTGTCGTTGCTATCCCTAACGTCACATTGTTTAAAAACGGTCTTTGTAACCATTTCGCGTAAATTCGCCATTTAAATTACGCGGTGTTTTCTGTTTGCTTGTTTTGTGCGTGTGCGTCATTCAAAGACGCAGTCATATTGAATATTGTTCTTACAAATGCCCTGTCTCTGTTTCTTATCGCGCAGTCTTTTTTTATAATTTTCAGACTGCCATTGTGTTCAGGTAATTTTTATCTGCTGCATTTCTTGTTTGCTACACTCTGTATACCCTCTCCTCTCTGTAACACTTGGGCCTTCAGAATAAATAAATAAATAAATAAATAAATAAATAAATAAATAAATAAATAAATAAATAAATAAAAGGGTGGCGCCGTGTTGACGTTCGGACGAGCCAGTAGCTAGTTCAGGGTAGAAATATTTTGGAAGTCAATACGGGTACGATGGCGCTCTCAGAGTTATGGTCTGCAATAATTGGTATTAGTGGGGCCTACATTTGTGCAGTTACATGCCTTTTCTTAAATCTCAGCATTCGCTGGGGATGTGCGGCATGCAACGTTTCTAATATGTGCCAGTTAGCTTGGTCAATCTGGCATGCTTTAATGGGTCTGCTAAGCGAGATTTAAACTTTTGTTCCGAAAATATGTCAATAAACCGCGCAGTCGCGAAAGATCTATCTCGTGAATTCACCTCCACCGCTTACCTACTAGATTATGAAGCCACTCGTTCACCAACAAACGCTCTTCAATTCATATATTCGAAACAGGCGCCTGTATGCACTCAATGCACCCTCGACAACTCCGCCATGAAATGGTGAAATGGCGGCAACATTTTCGCAAGCGGTCAAACAATGGCTCCTGTTCGCGGAGTCGGCTGACGGCCACCAGGGGGCAAGGACAGACCACCCCTGCTCGTAATATTCGCGAAGTGCCGCTGATTTCCTTCCTGACGTATGCTACGACAGCGTTCGGCCCCAAACTCATCCTCCCCGGGCCGTTCCACAGTCTACGCTTGCAGCGTCGCTCGACAGGGCGTTCCTCTCGCGTGACGCAAAAGCTGCCCGCGCAGAGGAAAAAACCAAGTTCAGGGGCGTTAAATGGCGCACGCGCGCCTCGGATACACCGGGAAGTCTGAGCGAAGACCCGTTCCTTGCACCTGCGCCGGTTCTCGCTTCTTGACATGGAAAGAGAAGCGCGCAAAACGAAAGCCCGAAGAAAAGGAGCAGCCGGCAAATTGTGCCCCGCAGGCAGTAACGCGACGTCGATCGCATGCCGGTCAGCGTTGTCGTCGTCGTGCCCGTTTGCTTGCGTAACGATCGCCAGCGCCTTCTCCCCAACTGGTCCCCTCGTCGATCGCCCCAGTCCTAACGCTCGCCGCGTTCTTTCCCGCCTTTCGCAGCCTTCCCCGCCGCTGCATTCCGGCCGCTTGACCGTTCGCCGTTTCTCCGTGAATCCATTCACCGACCGGGCCTTTCGCATCACGATTTCGGCTGGCTGCCGTCAAAGGTGGTGAAGAGACCTGGGGGGCGAATAGCGGGCGCTGACTCTCGGCACGCTGAAACTGACTCGGCTTGGCTACGGTGCTCCTCCTCTGCTCTTTTCCCCCTCTATTTCCTTCTCAGTTGACCGCAACCTACTATGTAGCGGTACCCTGGTTTGTCCACGCAGAAGCGGTTAGGTTTCTTGGTGTTTGACTCGTTTATGTTCTTGGTAAACGTCTGCGCGATTTTTTTTTAACTTTTTCGTTCTCCTTTGCCCTTAGCCGTGAGCACAGCGTGTTCGCATTTTCTTTCGGCACCCTCTCTTGTCGACTCGTGAACATCGTCGAGAACAAAACGGAAGAAGCGGGGCGCCAAAACACTTGCGCGGCTTCTGCGTGCTCCTGTAATAAGAGCGACGTCTGCTACGGAGATCGTCTGCTCAGGGGAAGAGAAAAGAGGACATCAAGGAGGCCCATTGTCTGCCTTCGCGCCAGAAAAATGAAAATGACCGCGACGAAGTCGCGGGCCTAGAGAGAAGCTACTAACGAGAATGGCGACAAACTGCGAGTCGTTTGGAAGACGTGCTGGAAGAAGTCAAGATGCGCCAACGGCACGCGATTGGTTTCTGTGGGGTAACTGCACGAGTTCGCAATTAAGGGGACCCTGCAACACTCTTTTCAACATTTCTTGAATTCTTAAATGCTTGCAGAACGTGGTAACCCAACACACCCAGTACTCAGATTGGGGGGTCGCAAGGTACCTCAGCCAAAAATTGCTGCTCTATGCCCATCAGATAACTTGTCATCATCATCACCAGCCTATCTACGCTCATTGCAGGGCAAAAGCCTCTCCCATTGATCTCCAATTATCCCGGTCTTTTGCTAACTGTGACCAATTTATCCCCGCAAACTTCTTGACCTCATCTTCCCACCTAACTTTCTGCCGCCCCCTGCCACGCTTGCCTTCTTAGGGTCCACTCTGTTACCCCTAATTACCAATGGTTATCTGGCCTTCGCATAACATGCCCTGCCCACGTCCATTTCTTCTTCTTAATTTCTACTAATATCTCCTCAACACGCGTTTGTTCCCTGACTCACTCCGCTCTCTTCTTGTCCCTTAATGTAGCAACTTAAAAAAAAAGCCACAAAAACAAATCAGAAATGGAAGGCTATCTGGTGCGACGAGCAAATCACGCAGTTCCGCTCTGTGCTGGCGATAACTATAGCTTTAGCAGTGGTTCCAGACGCGAAGGAAAGAGTGAAAGCGCTTATCGGAAGTGTTGCAGGGTCCCTTTAAGGTGCCTGTTTCTTATAGAAGAGCAAATAAGCGTTTCGAGCATTTACATTCGCCCAGAGGACTACGTCATTACATGCATAACCTACGCGACTAAGCTTTTAGCGTGCTGCGATAGGTAGCGTATCGGTAGTGGGTCAGTTTTTGACGAGAAAAATGGTGATGGTATAGGTTTTACCCAAGGGCGGCAATAACAAAACCTATCTGCGGAAACGGCCTCTTTGGAGGCACACCACAAAAGAGCAGTGTCGATCGTCTCAAGATTTTACAGGAATTCAACAGCGCGTGCTCACGCTTACCCCTTTTGTTCCAAAAAAATAAGGTGAGCGGACCTTGTTTGTTTGTTTCGTTGCTTGACAAAACGCTATCACAATTTGCCTATCAACAGGCTTGTGCGTCGTGAGAGATGTCCACATGAATAACAGGCCGCTTTGTTTGTTTGTTTGTTTGTTTCCGAAAGCTCTGCCATGTTTTTTTTTTTGCCGCCAATGCCGTGTTCTCCCTTCTACGTTTCCAAGTCTTTCACATTTGTGGCATATAGCAATGTCTTACGATTTAGCAGAGCTGTGTCATACAATGGGTTTCGCGAGTTTCACATTAAATAATATGGGTTCGAAGTGCATTTTAATAGAAACAGGCCGGCAAGCTTATTGAACTAGCGTTTATATTGTCGATGGTGGTGGTGGTGGTGATGATGATGATGATAACTAATAATAATAATATATTTTAATCAACATCATCATCACGATAACAGTGATAAGCTTGCAGATGCCCAGTTCAAGGCGAATGCCTGTACCCCAGTCTTCTAACCGCTCGTGTACCTTGCCTTATTGAGACCTAGCATTTGTCTCTGAACCGTCTTGTTTCATTCCTCCAAAAATGTTTTCTCTTACCCCCCACTTTTGGCCCATTCCTACCCAGCGCGTCCACTTGCTGTCAGTCGTTCGCATCGCTTGCCTGGCCCAACTCCGCAATTTCCTCTGTGGGCGCTCCAGCATGAATTAAGAGAACAAAACACAAGAAAAAGAAAAGGCCTTTTTATTTACTTTCTCAAAATTTTCATCTCTTCCTTCGAGAGTATAGAACACATCTTTACGTAATTGCTTTGACCGTATTATTAGACGGTAAACTGAAGGGGAAATCGATGCAGCCGATACGACCTTATTGAATGTACCAGGGGCGGTATTCTCGTGTTTCGTCCATTTTGGGCCCGTTTCAGAAGCGTCCGTTTGAGCAGCCCCTGATTGGCTAGAAGCGAACAACCGGATGTGACGCCATGGAAGCACGGCGGAACTATCAGTCGCAGCTTCTCGGAGCAGACGATTTTTCGTCGCCGTGTTGTTGGTTCGCTGGCGGAACAATAAACACATAAAAGATAGTTTAAAATGTGTTTACAAGGACAGTTCCGCAAAAGTCAACCCAAAGCCCGCCTACAACTGGAAGTACGTCACAATAAAACGGACGCAAAACGGACGTTTTCAAAACGGACAATTAACGCGAGGATACCGCCCCAGGAAAGAAGGTCGAAGCAAGCGTGTGGTTTACCTTCGGTAGCCTTTTCGTTTTCGCTGCCCAGTGCAGACGAAGCAGCTACTGCAATAAGCGAAGCCGCAACAATTATCCGCGCGTGGTCGGAGTCACGCTTCGCCTGGCAACGGTGGGGAAGCGAAACTGGCTGCTCGAACGATCCGAAGAACTGGACTCAACGGCCTCTGGCGAAAGTCACCCTTTTGTTTCGTTAGGCCTAACTGACTTTCTCTCGCTCGTGCGCGCTCGGAATTGATCCATCGCTCTCGCTTCGGCGCCGTTGTCTCGGCGATCTCGCGTAGCGGAGGGGGATTAGAACGCGCCAAGGAACCATTAGCGTCTTTGCATGTACGATCCATTGTTTCTCGCGATGGGGAACACCGCTCGACGGGGCTAGTTCCGTCACGATCTCGCCCCGGGCACTCGGCTCCGATTCTCGATCGTCTGCGATTGGGCGAGTGCGCGCGCTGGCAATTTCCAATCGCGTTCATGGAATCCGCTAGCTGCGGCGCTAGTTGGTCCGGAAGTGCAACAGTAAGGATGCCTCTGTCCTCTTCATTCCTTTGGTAACACAAGGTTGGTGTTGTGGTCACCAAAGAGATCTGAAGTGTTCTTTAATGATGGTTTTTACAACTAGCAGTTCGTCTGGAGCCACTGCCAGAAAAAAATACCCGGAACCCTAGCCATACGTCTTCCGCTTGCCCGGAACATGTGTAGCACAGTGTAACACATCAGACACCCGCGAGTTTTCTCCTGCTCGCGATCGAGGCGCCGCCCAGTGTCGCTGGACCATGTCGCCCACTTCTTGCCCGCATCGCAGGCATCTCCGGAGGAGGCCTTTGCGGTCACCCGATTTCGTCGGAGTGGCCGACATGCGGCGCATGCGACGTGCTCGATTAAGCATGTCTCTCGGCACGCCCCGCCCCCGACAGGGAGAGTTCCTCGTCCTGCTTTTAGGGCTGGACAAACAACCGTTCTCAGAACAGCCAATCGGCCTCGATGGACCCGTGACTAGGGGAGCGTGGGCGTGATTCCCCCTTCTATTTTCCCGTCCGCTGAATACGCTGTTGAAAGGTGGTGGCGCCAGTGACCCACCAGACGGAATGCCGAAGGGAGCTGGGCACGACTCCGTTCTGCAAGTCCATGTCACCGGAAAAGAAAGTGTAGGAGGGGAGGAAAGAGGGGAGGAGGACCAGCCATCTCAGTTTCCTTGATGTAGGCAAACCGCAAGGGCTTCCTTCCCGGCTTCCTTGCGTCTCCGGTGCACACATCTGTAACAAAACCAATGTCGAATAAACATTTGATTGATTGATTGATTGATTGATTGATTGATTGATTGATTGATTGATTGACTGATTGATTGATTGATTGATTGATTGATTGATTGATTGATTGATTGATTGATTGATTGATTGATTGATTGATTGATTGATTGATTGATTGATTGATTGATTGATTGATTGGCCAGACCTCGGATGGCATGGTTCAACGTCCGTGCCAACGTCCGCCAAGTAAACAGTTTAAAGTATCCCATGCTGAAAAGTGCATACTTTCCCTCTACCTGCCATCCACGCCAATACCAGTTCTTTTTTTTTTTTGGCTTCCAGAGTTACGTACTCAACGCAATAACGCTTTGTGGTCCTCTTCACAGGAGTAGCTCAATTTTATTTCTGGCTACGTTCGTTAATGTCTACCTGTCATGGCACTATTCCAACTGTATTATTCGAGCCTTTTCTGATGGAGGAGAAAAACAAAAAGAACCGTGTGTCCGAGATTTCGGCGCAGGTTAAAGATCCCCAGGTGGTCAAAATTATTTCCGAGCCCTCCACTACGGCGCGCCTCATCGCCTGCATTGCGTCAGCGCGTTAAACCCTACAATAATAAATAATAAAGTGTAGCTTAGGGTTGGCCTTCGTCAGCTTAAAATCGTCCAGGTAGATTTACCACCGGGCCTGTCACAGTGGGAACGCACTGTTGGCGCCGATTGCAGCCCACACCTTAGAGTATCTGGAACAAAAAAATCGCTTTCCAGACTGAAATTCTTGCATGGACCCTATCCCCACTGATTTCACATTAATCCTGATTCGTAACGCGGTCATGATCAACTAGACGAACCCGGCTAACACACGACGGGCTGCATTACTTCGAACATATTGAACTGCTACAATCGTTGTCCCCCTTCCCCCCCTTCTTGAATCGCGTTTCGGAACAGAATTTCGTTTTTAACACGAAAATGTTTTATTCCCGGATACACGAAGATTTTGCTGACGTCATATCCGTCACGGAAGTGACGCCAGTACAACGAAGCAGGCGGCCTGTAAAGGGTGCACCCCTGCACATAGGGTTTTCTTGCGGGGAAGCAACCTTTAGTATACTCTGTTACAACTCGAGAACGGCGCCACCTCATGTAGTGTATCACTCCGCCAAAGCGCTGGACCCGTGACGTCAGTGCGCGCGCGTTTTGAAAGGGGTTTGCTATGAATGCGTGATATCGTCTGCCTTGTCTCACGCAGTTTGTCGTCACTGGAGTCGTTTATAAGCATATTAAGTCCAAAAAATCACGGAAACGGCTCACACCATGTTCAAAATATTCCCAGTAACGCCCTACTCGCGCCGCGCGGAGAAACATCCGGCTACGGTGATAAGGCACAGCGGCAACTTCCGGTGCCGTTCTTAAGTTGTCCCCGAGTATACTAAAGAGTACGTTACACATAGGATTGTTCGTTTTCGGGTTTTATATTTTATCACGAAAGTGTTTTATGCCGCGATACCGCAAGATTTCACTGACGTCATATCCGTCACGGAAATGACGCCAGTACAACTTTGCCGAAGCGACCCGCCAGCAGGACGTCGCTCGCCAAGCACACCCACAAGACAGCCGCCGACCTGCAAACCATGCTCAGCTGCAGATCTTGCTGCACATTTCACTTTCGTGTTTTACCGATTCCTACGGCAGAGGAATCGACCACAGCTTTTTGCAATGCGATAGTTGTCATTTTGTGCGGGCCAATAAAATGAAATACCATCCGAGTTTCCGCTCAATGACACACTCCGAGGAAAGGCCCGTACACAATAGCGACGAAAGCGATCGAAAGCGACGGGAATTCCGTCGCTTTGTCACGCGACGATCGTTTTTGGCGAATGGTCGGGACCAATTTTTGTCACCGCTCGCTTTCCTCGCAAGTGTGAATGGTCCTTAACACAATTGGATTTCGTTCAAAAATGCGGGCAACTAATATTGACTCCCTAGCTGTGCTCCGAAAGCACGGCATGGACTCCCCTGTCCCTTTCGTGGTGATTTCCTTCTCTCAAGTACACCAGCTTTGCTTCGAGTCCTCATTCCTGACCTGGACTACCTTTCATCTTGCGGAACAAATCGCTCCTCCGAGTACACTGCGCACATAATCGCTATAATTAAGCTTCACTCCCTATAGGTGGTATTCATTGAAAAGTTTAGCTGTCAATTACTTCGCTTGGCAACACTGGAAACGGCCACGAACTTGGCCGAAGCGCCACGGATATGGCGCGGCTTGTGCCACTGCGCCCGCACGCCGAAGAAAAAAACAACACCGGCGTGCATCGTCTGCTCCATTTCAACCCGATTCCCAACGGTGGTGTCAACGGAGATGCTATGAATCGCACTCACAATGGAGTCGAGGCATTACTGTGCGTTCGGTGGGGTTGAGTTCGGAACGTCCAACACACAGCATGCGCTTACACAGACAGGTACCGCCATCCCGCGGAGCCCGACGTAACCAGTGACGGCGCACTCACATGGTTGCCTGCATACGTGCCTCGCCAGTGAATACAAGCTATAATCTCAACATCACCCCCCCTCAGAACGTCCGTCTTTCCCCCTGGATAAACAGTTCTGGGGCGGTATTCACCAGTTTTATCCTTTTGCGTCCCTTAAAAGTGTCCCTTTTGGCGAGCCCTGATTGGCTAAAAGCAAACAACCGGAAGTGACGTAACGCAAGCGCAACAAACCTACTGCCAACGCCCACTGCTTAACCGGAAGTACGTCACGATGAAAGGAACTCAAAAGGGACGTTTTCAAAAGGGGCAGTTACGAGAATACTGCCCCTGTTTTCATTATACTTATTCTTTCTTCTGTACTGTTACTTCTTTTGTTTGGCAATGACATTGCACATTCCATTCGTTCGGGTATTGAAGTGCGGTTATTCGCTGACGACTGTTTGTTGTTTCGTCGCATTAAGAACGTTCGGGACGAGGAATTGCTGAACGCTTCTTTGAAAGTTGTGCATGATTGGCGTGTGCAGTGGAATATGCAGATAAATTATGGAAAAAGTGTTTGGTGTTTATATCCCAATTACACAGAAAGATTCTTTGTATTTTAATTATACCATGAACAACGTAGCAATTAAACGATCGAGTACGCTAGAGTCTCTTGGTCTCACAATTGCCATAAATATGAATTGGAAGGAACACACTGATAATATATGTGGGTCTGTACAAAAAAGCTAAGGTTTTTTAGACGAAAGCTCAGAGACGCAACTGTGGGAGTTACGTTGATGCCATCCACAACGTTTGTGCGGCAGACTTTGGAATACGGGAGGATAATTTGGGACCCGTATCAAAAGTATCCAATAAATAAGCTTGAACTAGCCCAATGAATAGCTGCCAGGTTTACTTATGCAGAATATGGCAGGAATTAGTCGGTGGCTGTCTTGCTTGCCAAAGCTGGAATTTCGTTACTAGCTACGCGTAGAAAAATGCTCAGGCCTAAATTCTTTTACGAACTATACAACAGCAAACAAAACTTAAATCCTGAGTTGTACTTGCAATTTCCGGAACCAGTGTCACCCCGCATCAATCGTCCGTATGCTTGTTTCCCTAAATCTCCAAGGGCTGATGATTTTAAGTATTCTTTTCTAGTCAAAACTATTGTGGATTGGCATAACCTTTAGCTGCGAGTTTTTGTGGAACCTATTACTAAGAAAGGCGACACGAAGGACTTGAAAAATTACAGGCCGATCAGCTTGCTGTCAGTCGTCTACAAAGTACTTACCGAGGTAATCGCTAGCAAAATTTCTGCCACCTTAGATTTCAGTCAACCTAAAGAACAAGCAGGTTTTCGTAGAGGCTATTTAACAATGGACCATTTTCACAAGATCAGTCAGGTGATATAGAAGTGCGCGGAGTAACTGAACCCTTACATATAGCCTTCATAGATTATGAGAAAGCATTTGACTCGGTCGAACCTTACCAGTCCTCCAGGCATGGCAGAACAAGGGTGTAGACGAGCATTATGTAAGAATACTAGAGGATATCTACAATGAGTCCACAGCTGCCATCATCCTCCATAAGGAGAGCAGTAAAATACCTATAAGGAAAGGCGTCAAGCAAGGAGGCACAATCTCGCCAATGTTATTCACCGTGTTTACAAGAAGTATTCAGAAGCCAAGCATGGCGGGGGGCGGAAGAAAGTTAGATGGGCAGATGAGATCAAGAAGTTTGCGGGGATAAATTATCCGCAGTTACCACAGGACCGGGATAATTGGAGATTAATGGGAGAGGCCTTTGCCCTGCAGTGGGCGTAGATAGGCTGGTGATGATGATGATTATTATGATGATGATTATGATGATGAATACTATTGATAGCTTTGCAAAAATCTTGTAAAAACTCCTGAACTTTTTTGTTGTTGTTCTTAGTACTGTGGCCTATGTACCTTTTCAGAGTATGAGTATAGTTTGTGATGTACTTGCCCGCTCCTGCAACAACCCGTAGGAAATACCGGCACCTGAAAATAAAAAAAATATATATAGAGAAAGAGTGTGCAAACAACGACGTCAAGAAGAATTCAAAAATCAGCATAAAATAAACAAGAAAGAAGCCCATGAAGAATCCACAAACGTAAATAACACACGCCAGTATCGAATAGCAGCTTCGTAAGGCTGACTTTGTTGCGAACCTGTTCCGTCGCTCCCGTTTCGTGAGGAACAAGTCCGTGCAAAAAAGTTGCGATGCGCCATAATTCGGTAAGCGAGGCAGTCGGCGCGGTTACAACTTGGATCATTTCACCACCGCTTGCGTGATGTCTGTGATTTGGTTCCCTTCTTTCTCTTTCGTCGTTTCAGTGCTCGGCGGCCCGGACTCGCCGTTTCTAAGTCGTCCAGCGGCCGCTTAGATCTCGACAGAGTCCCGACATGTATACAACACAAGACGAGCGGCGTTCGTGAAACTGACCGTGTACCGAGCGCGCGCTCACGATTTCGCGTGCCCGAATCGGCCCCTCAGATCTCCCTTTCTTATTCCCGCCATGTATCTATTTATCTCTCGCGGCGCGCAACGAGCCTTGTTGCCGCCGACTACATCTTCGCGCGGCCTCCATTTTCGGCGCGCCGATTCGTGCGCCCCACTCGGCTTTCACGAGCACGCGCGGTGCTCAAAGACGCGCTTTTGTGGGATAAACGGCAGCCAGCTTGTCCGGCCGGCGTGTTCCCAAACGCTTCGCTGCACAGAGCACCCTCGTGACATGTAGGTGCTCTGTCATTGCGCGCGCTATTATTGTAGCGTAAGCTACACGTTGAGCAGTTTCGCGTGGACCTTGAAGGGCCGTGCTGCGTAAGCGCGAGGAGCATTGGATTGTATAGGATTGGATTTGGATTGGATTAGATTAAATTGGATTGTATTGTATTTGATTGGAAATCCAATCCAATTGGAGTACGGGTGTGTAGAGAATTGGGTCTCCACATTCGCCCGTCTGCGCATTGCAGAGGAGTGACGTCATAGCCGCGGCAGACGCAGTGGCGCCGGCGCGTGCCCAGCTGTGCGCCTCCGTTGCGCAGTAGCCAAGTCTGACGCTGCGCCGGCGCCGCTTGATAGCCGTTTCGAGTGGTTCCTGGGGACCCGTGCTGCGCATGCGCGAGGAGCAGTGAGTGGACTGGATTTAATTGGATTGGATTGGAAATCGTTTTAGCAGCAGTAAGCATGATAATCAGCTAATCCTAGACAACAACGAAGCCTAAGAATAACCAGCTGAACCTTAGCTCACGCTACGTATATCCTGGCATAGCCGAGCCGGGCACTGCTAATTCTTTTAAGCGCCTGCTAATACGGGTACATTGTTCACGCTCTGTGGCTTCGATCGCACAGTATATGGAGATGCCGAATGGCAGTCCGCCACTCGGACATTGATGCGCGCCCAGTGAATGAGTATTTCCGAGAGGCCATAGTCTCTTTCCTTGAAGTGCAAAAGGCACGTCAGTGTGTTCCAGACTGGTTGTCACAAGTGGAGAAGTTAACAAAAATAAAAATATTTTAGCAGTCAGCATTGTATCCCAGAATGGAACAGTGATTTTATGTCTTAGAGCAGTGGTTTTGTTTTGTTGTTATGTATTATGTTTGTAACAGCGTTGTTTGTCTGGAAATAAAGAAAAAAAGCGCTCTGTGGCTTCGACGTAGAGTACTGTGTCCTAGCGCTTACGGCTTGGGTTCGAGCACAGCAGGTCTGTTTCTTGGTTGTTTTTTTCATTGCATAAGCTTTTACTAAACTAAATTTTTGTTCGAAACTCAAATATACACGTTGTTCTTGTTAATAATGGTAATTTGGAATGTTTTAGGTCGCTTTAGGTTTGGGGAGCAGCCAATGACCACGTTAAATTACCGTTCTCTATCACTCGAACAGACATGTCACGTGAGTGCTCTGTGCAGAGAAGTGTTCGGAAATACGCGGCCGGCCGCGCCAAATAAGATGCATGTGCAGTCAAGGCATGCCCCAGCCACACTGGAAATAAGAAACGGGATAATATGGGTACATGCGATGAGCGAGCGATTTTTAAAGCGAAGCTTCCTACGCCGCACTGATGGCGTTCCATGTAGCGCCAATGCTCACTGCAGGAAAGCCAACTTTACACAACGCGTTTCACACAATCATGACTGTGGCAAGTTGGGCGAGTTGGAAAGATATCTCGACCGGAACCAGCGTAGAAGACACGGAGGCGGAGACAAGAAATACGCAGTACAGCCGCTGGTCTTTTTATTAGGTAGAAAAGAAATATATATGCCACAACACAAACAAACAAACAAAAACAAAAAAAAAACAACACTGCGCAGAGATGCGCTACTACCGAAGCAAAATGTACCAAAAGCGAACTGATATACGCGAGAAAAGTCCAATCACGACCCCCGCAGATAAGCAAACTCTTTTGAGTGAAGCAACACACTCGCTTGGCTAATGCACGTATCCTCCCTTTACGCAATGTGGAAGGCTTCTACAACTTCGCGTGTGATCTGCCGTCCGTATTTAAACAAAACGTCACTGCCTTGTAAATTCGGTGAGCAGCCACATTTGATTCAGTGTGACGACCAATGAGAACTGGCGGAACCCTTCAATGATGAATGACGCTCACGTAAGCGTACACTTATGCAACGGCCCGCTTGGCCCACATACCTTCGCCCACATGAAAGGGGAATGCTATAAACAACTTCCGTTGAGCACGAAATGTAGCGGTTCTCACAGCGGTTCTTGCTAGTTCTCATTTGTCATCACACTGTATCATATGTGGCTGGTCGCCGAATAAACAAGGCACTGACATTTTTTTTTTTAAACGCGGACGGCAGATCACACGCGTAGTTGTAGAAGCCTTCCACATGGCGGAAAGGGAGGACACGTGCGTTAGCCAAGCGAGTGTGTTGCTTCACTCAAAAGAGTTTGCTTATCTGCGGGGGTCGTGATTGGGCTTTTCTCGCGTATATCAGTTCGCTTTTGGTACATTTTGTTTCGGTAGTAGCGCATCTCTGCGCAGTGTTGTTTTTTGCTTTCTTGCTTTTTATTTGTTTGTTTTGCGGTTCCTTATGCGTATATATTTACTTTCTACCTAATAAAACTAAGTTGTTAGACCAGCGGCTGTCCTGCGTGCTTCTTCCCTCCGTCTTCGTGTCTGTACGCTGGTTCCGGTTAAGATGACCACGATTGCTATCGAAGGCAGTTCACACGCCTCAAAAAAAATTAGCACTGGCTTAGCTCGGCTATGCCAGGATATACGTAGCGTGAGCTAAGGTTCAGCAGTTCAATCCAATCCAAACCAATCCAGTCCAGTCCAGTCCAGTCCAGTCCAGTCCGATCCGGTCCGATCCGGTCCGGTCCGGTCCGATCCGGTCCGGTCCGGTCCGGTCCGGTCCGGTCCGGTCCGATCCGGTCCGATCCGGTCCAGTACCGTCACTGCTCCTCGCGCATGCGCAGCACTGCTCTCCAGGAGCCACGCGAAACGGCTATCAAGGGGCTCCGGCGCAGCGTCAGACTTGGCTACGGCGCAACGGAGGCGCACAGCTGGGCACGCGCCGGCGCCAGTGCGTCTACCGCGGCTATGACGTCACTCCTTTGGAATGCGCAAAGCGGCGAATGTGCAGACCCGATTCTCTACACACCTGGGCCCCTATTCTCGACTGCACAAATTGCCGGCAATTCGCCATGGTTGCCGGCAATTTGCCGGAAGTCTTTTCTGATTGACTTTCAATTTTGGTCACGTGCTTCCGGTTGACAAAGCGGTTGTGTGTGCTGTCGTCATTTTGACGTTTCATGACGTTTACGGGCACCAGTTCTAAAGTTTGCCTTATTTCTCTTTACTGAAAGCGCATAATTCTTGGCCGGCAATGAAAAACCAGACTAAGAGCACTAGACATGACAACGTAGGCCTGTCTTTCTGACCCAAAAAATTCTTCATCTGTTTCTATGACCTACCGCATGCCCCTCTTTGCTTTCCGAGGTTTTCTTGACTGCCAACCCTTATTCTGTCTTAATTCACCGAGCCCCTCATTTCCGATTTCTGATTAGCTACATGCATAGCGAGGGCCTCTGTTCTGGTATTCTTGGTGCCAAAGGTAACTTAAGAGGGTTCAACGCTGGTCGACCATTCCCGACATGTAGTAGACACTCGAGTCACGGCCCGGGGGTTAAAAAGAAGGTCCCCTTCACCCCGAGTAGTCCGAGTGGCGCTGGCTACCACCCCCAAATGCAGGAAACAAAAAATACCTTAACATAAATACCCAAGAAAGTGGTGGGGGAACAGCCCCGCCGGTAGCGTAGTGGTCATCGCACCAGACCGGTATTCTGAAGGTCGCGGGTTTGGATCCCACCCGGCGGGCATTTTTTCACCACTTTCTTTCTGACTCAAAAAAATCTTCATTTGTTTCTATGACATACCGCATTCCCCCCTTTGCTTTCCGAGGTTTTCTTGACAGCCAACCCTCATTCTGCCTATGTATGTATATATATATATATATATATATATATATATATATATATATATATATATATATATATATATATATATATATATATATATATATATATATATATACATAGGCAGAATGAGGCACTACCACGTGGCACTACCACGAGTGCGACGAAGATGAACGGCTTAAAAGAGGGTGATCAAGGAACGAAGTTGCGTCAGTAAAAGAAAAAAAAAGAACTCTCGATGGACATTGCACGCTTGAGAAGAAGGAAGGATCGTCGATATATTTTAAGTCAGCAACAAATATGCCAAAACTGCTTGGCATGCACGATTGCACAGAATAAATGGGACAGAAAATAGAATGTGCATCGCAGACGATTACGTCAGCCATAAAGTAGTCTATAACTCATGTGTGTGAGAGTGCAGTCAACTAGAGAGTCTGAGCGCACGGCGATGGCACGTAACGGCCGTCCACGGACAAAGTTAAAGTTGGCAGACGATTCGCAGCTGGCATCACCATCTTGGTAAAAAGGCCGCGCAGTCGCAAATGCCCGCCTGATTTTCCACACTGTGTCAACAAATTTGTCTTGTGCCGACACATGTCTAAGTTTTAAACAAAAACGCACCCCTACTGTACCAGCCTGTGTGTCTTTCGGTGATTGGTCAACACCTCGTCTTCCTTATCTACTGGGTGTTGCTTTCACGCGAGAACTGCCGCCGCTTCAGATGACGTCACGCAGTTATGCGCAGCCGGCCGGGCGCGGGAATCCGGAAAGACGGCTACGAGAATAACGAACGGCTTGGCCGAGCTGGGACGTGGGAGTACAGGGAGTGACCAAAAACAAAGAAAGGAGATTCTCGCCGTCGACGTGAAGCCCTGCCAAGCGATTGCTCTCTGTCTACCCGCGGGAGAAGTTCACCTTGATCGGCTACTACGACGCGAACCTCGTTCGACGGAGAACAAATCCTCTCACGCTATTTTGTCGCCGACGGCGGCAGATGCCCAAGGAATGCTACTCGGCGGAGAGACATAGCACGTATGCCGTGTTCTCGAAGCCCGAGTAAACGGCTTGAGTGAGCTCTGAGGTTTCTTGTAAAGACGGGGGCTGCTGTTGCGTTTCTTGCCCTCATTTTTACTGCTTTTTTATTAAGTTTCGCTTACTTGTGAACACCAAGATCATGTGGTCCCCCTCTGTCACACTCCGTACTTGTTTGAACCGGCTAGAAGAGGTTATCAGCAGGGTTATCAGAAAAGAATGCCACGTGTGTGCCAAGATTAAGATGATCTGAAGGCTCGAAGCGAGTAGCATCGTGTCAAGAATAAGACGAGTCACGCGCCTCCGCATAACTATCACACCCATAGCTGGACACTGGCCAGGGTGCCGACGCGGACGTCGGGCTGTTATGATAGAATGTGGGTACCCCTCGTGCAGCTTCATAGTTGCAAGACCGATGAGAAAGCGAGTCAGGAAGAAAGCGACATAGCATACCGTGTAAGTATGCCAAGGCGTATACGAAGCTCTATACCAAGGAGTATGAAATCCTCAGGGCATGGCAGAAGATGTCGGGAATTAATAAAAGAGGCTTGTTGTCGTAAACAGTGAAAACATTTCCTGCCAAGGACAAGGCATTCAGAATTCAGATTCAGAATTGTTTCCACGGATGCTATCCGTGAAGGTGGCAGAGATATAGGCGGATTGGCTGACAGTCTCTGCCCCCTACAGTACAGGGTAGAAGGCAATGCAGAAAACGTATTCTGAAGCACGCAACAAAAGACACGCGATACACAGTGCTTAGAATAGAACATTCAAACATTTAACATAACGTTGAATAGAACTCAGAAGATACTTAAAAAAACCCAATCGATGCCATGTCATGCCCAAACACAAAGAGTACATTCCAAGTACGTACCAAAAGACACGCGTTATACATGGCATTTAAAATAAAATAAAACAACTCGATGCATGCATGTATAATTTACAGAACATGCCACCAATGCGCAGATTTGTGGGGATACACAAGGCACATTGGCAGCAAATTAATTTTCACAGTTCTATTCAGGCGAATACACATCGGTCAACATGGCATGTCGGTCAACATCGGTGCTTGAATCTGGACAGATCATCCCAGGGCACTGTCGCCCCCCCCCCCCCCCCCAAAAAAAAACAATAAAAACAGGAGAAAGCGCGATGACGGCAAAGATGTACTATCTGGCAATCGGGAATGTATTGACACTTTCTTTTCTTCTTTTTTTTTTTTTTTTGCCGTGCCCACAAACATTTGGTTTTATTGCGCCCAATGAAAGTGTGCGTACACGGCCACAATTGGAAGTTTAGACAAGCCATTTAACCGGCAATAAAATTGGTCTCAGGAGTACTTTTCACTACGAGGGCCAGCGCTGGAGAGTAAAAAATGAAACCTTCATCCCTCAAAACTGTGGCACGTAACGACAGAATAGAAATTTGGAAAGACATAAGAGTCTGAAAAACAGAACCAGAGTATTTTCACGACATGGGTCTTCCGTATGGCTCGGAAAAAGTTCACTGCCCTTCCCAGCGTATGTCCGCCGATCGAGTGCATTTGCACTTCACCTCAAGGACCCCCGGCTTGAATGCAATTATTTCTGCCTCAACAAATATTTCGGACAAGCAAGAGCGAAGCATATTTGACATGCCAAAAGACTAACCGTTTCCCTTACATTCAGCGCCGACTGCGGATAGACCGCTGGCTGTGAAAGGGGGCGAGAGCGGTTTTCTTAAGAGCGTACAAAAATTAGGCGAAAAAGTAGCAGTGGCTCAGCTCGGCTATGCCAGAATATACGTAGCGTGAGCCGAGATTCAGCTGGTTATTCTTAGGTTTCCTGGTTGTCTAGGATTAGCTGATTATCATGCTTACTGCTGCTAAAACGATTTACAATCCAATCCAATCCAATACAACCCAATCCAGTCGCGGCGGCGGAGGCTCCGATATGGTGGCTAGCTCCGACGCGCCAGCTATGCGCCGTGAGACGACACTGCTCCCCGCGCATGCGCAGCACGGCTCTCCAGGAACCACGCGAAACTGCTCAACCTCAGCCAGTGCAGCTCACGCTACAAGAATTTGTTCTTAGTAACGGCCGTTGTCCCCCGTCAAAGATGCGCTGTTTTCTCGCCTTTCCATTATTCGCCACACGTTTCTTTTTCTTCCCCTTATAAACAGAAGCAAAGAACTTTAGAACGCCGACTGAGTCAGCGGTTTCTTGCGAGTGCCGACGCAGCTACTGGCGCAGATCCGCAAGAAACCGGGCCAGCAAAAGAAAGGACAAAGAAAGGCACGAAGTGCGGCCAAGAAGCGAGAAAGAGAAGAGAGGCCGTAAAGGGGAGACGCAGCGCCGTTACCTCCTCCCTACACACCCACGCAAAGCGCCGTGTGTAGTACGCCCCCGACACGTCTTGTCGTGATCGCTGTGCTCTGGAATGCTCCGCAGGACGCCCCTGGTCTGCCTCGGCCTTTGCTTCTGCTCGCGTTCTTGTTTACTTCGTTTGCGCGCCCGTGGATGCTCCGTTTCCCGAGTTGCGAGGCTGTCGGACGAGCGAGTACTACACTCGCCTCGCAAAAAGAGAACAAAAATGAGAAAAATGCGTCACGGTGGCGCCTATGTGCAAGCGCGTACACTCGTGCACTGACGCACGCGCTAATTCTGAAGCTTCTCTGAGCCAAGCCAAGCCAAGACATCGCCCCGCGTCAGTATTAGTGCTTCTTGGGCGGAAATTCTGGTCTGTCTGTCTGTCTGTCTGTCTGTCTGTCTGTATGCTTTCTGTCTGTCTGTATGCTTTCTGTCTGTCTGTCTGTCTGTCTGTCTGTCTGTCTGTCTGTCTGTCTGTCTGTCTGTCTGTCTGTCTGTCTGTCTGTCTGTCTGTCTGTATCCTGTCTGTATGTCTGCCTGTGTGTCTCTATTCTGTCTGTATGTCTGCCTGTGTGTCTCTATTCTGTCTGTCTGTCCGCCTGTCTGTATTCTGTCTGTCTGTCTGTCTGTCTGTCTGTCTGTCCGCCTGCCTGCCTGTCTGTCTGTCTGTCTGTCTGTCTGTCTGTCTGTCTGTCTGTCTGTCTGTCCAACTGCTGCCATGGCCCATGTCCACATTGTTCGGCGCATGTTTGAGACAAAATATCAGAAGAGCGTATTATTTCGTCCTGCTCCGAAAAACTCGGAATCACCATATGCCCGATTAACATTGATCGGGCTCACAGGCTAGGCGTCTTCCAACAAAACAAAGAGCGCACCGCAGTTGTTAGGTTTTCCAGGTTTAAGGAAAGAGATACGGTGTCCTGTACAAAGCTTAAGGGGGCAGATTTTTCTGTTCGCCAAGATGTGTATCGTTCGGTGCGGATGATGCAAAAAAAAATCAGGAAGCTCACACTCACGCGTGAGACTTGCTGGTAGCGAAGCTTTACGCAACTTCCACGAGGATCACGAAGGTTTAAGCCAGTGTTGTACGGAACGGCGTTACAAGGAACGGCGTTCCTGGAACTAGTTCCTTTTTGGAGGAACGGAGGAACGCCACCGTTCCATTAAGGGTCGGTGGAACTGTAACGGTAACTCGTTACGTTTCTGAAGGAACGGCAGGAACGGCGTTCCTGCCGTTACATCGCTAGTATTTGGCTGTTTGTGATGCCAAGGCTCGAGTACAAAAATCCACAAGGCGCTACTGCGTTTCTCTTAATTCCTATAAGATGGTCAGTTTGCCCGCCCTTCAGCCGTACATGCTTCCTCGAAAGTGAAATGCAGAAGAATAACCACGCAGCAGGCCACAGCTTGTGCTTGCTTTCATGCTGGTTGCTTACGCGGGGTTCGACGGGTGAATAGCGTAGCCGCGAGAATGCTTTTCACCCTTCATCGTTTGTCTGGGGAGGCCAGAATGCGCGTCTGGCCGATAGAATGGTTCCCTGGCGGGGAAAGAATAGAGTTTTAGCAGTCCGTCCATTCTGTCCTATGCGTTGTTACTGGGTTGACCTGGACCCGGCTGGGCACTTGGGCATTCGTCGCGGTAGGGGGATTAGTTCCGCGGGCCTGCCTTCGGCATGTCCGTGCCTCCGCACCCTTCCTACTCGCCCTTCCGCGCGCTCAGGAGCAGACCGGTTCCGGTCTACCCGGTAAACAACGTAGCCAACGAAACGGACGGACTGCTAAACGGTATCCGGACATTTCGGTGTCGGACATTTCGGTCCAGGACGTTTCGGTGTGGACATTTCTGTGCACGGACATTTTGGTGCACGACGTCTTGGCCCAGACATTTTGAGTGAGGGGATGTCCCAGGCATTCTTTGAACATTTTAGCTTTAATATTGTAATTTCGTGACTCGATATGATTTTACGTTCGAGACTTGTGCTTGCGCCGCCGTTCGTGGAAACGAACGCTAAACCCTGGCGGAGCGTTGCCACGTGAACAAAGAACAAAGAATTAATATGTGCTAAATTTAGGCTTGTAAACATTAAACGAAGGTTGGTTGTCCCGAACACAATGGGTGGAATTTGTATGCACAACCGGTACGCGCTTAATCAGCATTTATGACATGCGAACCTGCGGCTCTTTTCCAAAAGGCCCGTTTTTCCTCCTTGACAATATCCTAGACCACTATTCGCGAATTCATTTTAGCAAGGCAGCCCAGCCCTTGTAATACTTTTCATAAGGTTTCCTTCATTCTGGGAGGCTAGCTAATGTTTGTTACTTTTTGGATACTGAGAGTGTGCATGTAATTTATGTAATTTGAGGGTGTGTAATTTAAAAAAAATGCAAAAGAGGCGATCGTAAACACGGGTAATTGTCTTAGCTAAAAAAGAGCAAATATAAATTTAACAACCTGTCATAAATGAAAAAAAAACGTGTGCTAAAGAATTCATTCGGCTGCATAACAGGTGTCCCCAGGAAGAGGTATGAAAAATATATATATAAATGTAGAATTTCTAAAAATACCTGGCAAAGATCGAACATGGCATCAATCCAAAAAATAAATTGACGGCTCCAGATTGTTGTCCATAACCCACGTTAAGCGGAAATAAAAATATAACGGCTGTCGCAACTGGCATTCAAGCACCGGATAATTTGGTCGCCGAAATGTCCGTACACCGAAATGTGCGTGCACCGAAACGCCCGTACACCGATATGTCCGTACACCGAAATTTCCGCACCGAAATATCCTGCACCGAAATGTCCTCGAGCCGTCTTGAGTTTTTCCGGTGCTCCCCGAAAAAATTCGCCTAGGAGCGTTTCTTTTGATTATCTTTATCTCCAGATAATATGCTGCCGGTGGTGTTAATATTCGTATAATATACGTAGTTCGATGTGAGTTTTAAATGTCTCACTTAATTTTGACCCAGGATTATCCTACACTATATTTTAATTTAAAAACCTAATTGTAACGTTAATGTAACGACACGTTCCAATTTTAGAAGGGGAACTGGAACGCGTTCCTTTCGCAATAAAGGAACTTGTAACGGGAACTCGTTTCAAAATTGGCAAGGAACGAGGAACGAGCTTTCGTTCCTATTTTGGAGGAACGTGTACAACACTGGCTTAAGCCCACGATTGCAGCCGATTTGCTTCTTTTCGCTGCCGCCACAACCTTTACTGCATCATTGTTGCTATAAGTGTGAGATTATTTTATTTTTTGGAAGTGGTAATTATTGGACTCACCTTGGAAGGGGGTACGCTATGACGTGCCTTTCTCGCCCGAGCAAGTGTTTGCACCGTTACGGTGAACGCTGGAGGTTTTTTTTTTTTTTTTTTGCAAATCTTAGCCAATCTCCCTGAGTGGGTATGCTTGACTTGACAAACGTGCGCAGGGGACGCTGGGTGGTCGTCGCGAGGCACGCCCACACGAGCGCTAGGCATTTTGTTGGTTTTGTTTACTGACCGGCGGTCGCCGCGAGGCACGCGCTCACGTGCGCTCCCTGACGTTGGCGCGCTCGGCAATTTCTTGGTATTGTTAACTGCGGACATGAAAAAATTACGAGCAGCTTCGCTGTCAAAAGGCGTCTTGAATTCGGAAAACAGCAGCCTCGAAAGTACAAATTACGTCACGACAAGCTTATCAACGGTGAACGCGTGTGCGTTTATGACGCAGTGCCCGACAGCATTGTGCAGTTAGAAAGCAGCAAAGCGAGTGAAGCCTCTTCGTCGTACTGTTAACCGTACAGGTCCCTACGTTAATGCACAGTCGTCTGGTATTAATTTTCTCCCTGTCAGTTGACGCATTATAAAAAATAAATCTGATGAGCTGGCTGCGCTGTTATCGTCTATTAACCCAGACGTGGTAATTTCAAGTCCTGAAGTGTCTTTATAGTTACCACGTTGCTTACCGCCGAGACAGAAACGCTCATGGTGGTGGTATATTCGTACTTGTGAATAAGCGTATTCCCAGCCTATTTTTAGATATTGGTATGTCAACTGCGAGTCGGTGTGGTGTAAGTTCATGCTTGCTCCTGGTGTATATCTTTCAGTTGGTGCCTTTCATTGCCCACCCTGTGACAGAAGCAGGTAACCTTTTGTCGAACTGTCCAACACCTTGCATAAAGTTACCACAGATTACCTTCTACTATAAGCGGAGACTTCAACATTCCTGATGTTCGGTGGCAAAATGGAGTGTGCTTGTGTTTTCGTCTGAGTCAGCCCTCTTCAAGTATTTCGGGATTTATGTGTCAGTCACGGCCTCTCTCAGTTTGTCGAAGACCCCACCCGCATCACTGCTTCCACAAGCAACATTATAAACCTTTTATTTTCAAATTTCCCGGATTTAGCATGAACGGTGTTACCTATACCTGGTATTAGTGGTCATGTATGTGTGAGCGTTAGTATAAACCCCTGCCCTAATAATGCACCTGTTGTCTGACCTAGAAAAGTTTATATAGGGGCAACTGCGGTAGCATATCGATGACCTTAGAGGAATACATTGAAACATCTGAGTACCCTGGCGCCTCGACCAATATAGATGATCTGTGGTCACTGCTCAAACCAACTTTTAACCTTCATTGAACTACATATCCAGTTTGAAATACTTTCAGCTAAACAAATGAAAAATATACCGCGGATCTCAAAGGAAATTAAAACTGTAATAAATAAAAGAAAACACATCTTCAAGCCGTACCATACACAGACGGAACAGAGTAAGTAGTTACGCTGATAAATAATAAAACAAAGCTTCACATAGAAAGTTCTAAGAAAGTGTTTTTGCGCTCTCTTGATTCAAAAATAAAAGATAATCCGAAAGAATTTTGGAAATTCGTTAAACCTAATCGTAAATATGAAACTAGCATTCCATTGATAACACACGACGATGTTTCCGTTGCCGCTGACGTTGACAAGGATAACTGTTTAAATCGGTACCTTGAGACTGTATTTTTGAGCCTGTATCGGTACTTTGAGCCCGTATCCTCAGTTCCACGGAGCATCTACTCATATCCTTCATATCAATGTATGCCCGATATTATAGTAGACAGTTTCGGGGTCTTCAAACTAGGCAGAACCTGAAAACTAACGCTGCTACGGGTCCGTATGGTATTCCGAACATTGCACTTATGTCTTGCTCCCCAGTTCTGAATATGTATCTTGTGTTGTTATACAATATACCCCTACCGTATTCCATTCTTCCACGTGACTGGAAAATCGGTAACATTGTCCCAATGCACAAAAGCGGCCCGCGTAGCTACGTATAAAACTATAGACCGGTTTCGTTGACAAACGTATGTTGAAAAATTTGACAGCACGTATTATATACAAGCATTTTTCGTACCCTCCAAAGTAATACCTTTTTTGTGGATTATCAGCACGGCTTTAGGGCAGGGTATTTTCACTCCACTCAGCTAATAGAATGTTCCCACGACGTGTTCCAATCGTACGACCATGGCCATGAAACCGACTGCATATTACTATATTAAAAAAAGCCTTCAATAAGGTTTCTCATGTTCTTCTCGTGCACAAACTCTCTTTTCTTGGATTACCTGGAAATATTCTTCAGTGGATCCGGTGTTACCTCAACGGACGCTACCAAAAAGTTGTCAATGGAACCAAGTCGCCGATAAAGTCTGTCTTCTGGTGTTCCTCCGGGGTCAGTGCTGGGGCCATTGTTATTTCTGATATTCGTTGATGGTATAGGCCAGGACATAAAGTAAAAAATCAGGCATTATGCAGATTTCTGTGTTTTATGCAGAGATATAATGACCATTTTGATCAAATAGCTCTACAGGCCTACCTAGATAAAATGCATAATAGGTGTGGCACATGGTGTGTGCTCTACCTAACTGCCAACACATTAGATTTTATAGAAAAAAACGTGCCACACCCAGCCAGATTGCAAACAAGTTAAATATTTAAGAGTAATCTCTTCATCTGACTTAACTTGGAATAGTCACATAGAGGCAATGTCTTTCGAAGCTGCATACACTCGTAACTGTATTCGCAGAAATCTTAGGAACGCATTTCAGGGCGTTAAGGAAGCTCGCTTTGAGATCCTCGTCTGTATATACGCATGTATGTATAATTTCTTTTGAATTGAATAAACCCTTGAACCTTTGAACATCTGAAGGCCTATACTTATCAAGCATTCGGTACATCCTCGAGAACGCATGCGTTGTGTGGCTTCCCCAAACTCAAAATCTTATTTACCGCCAAGAATCCATTCAGAATCGTGCTGCTGGATTTGTTAACCAATGACTTAACCAACTCTTAATCAATGGCTTGCTCAATGAGTAGTACTGTGTTTGCGTTCTTACGCTTCTCAAAACACCGTAAAAATTTGTCTTGTATATGCCTTGTTTTAAGCCCTGTTCTGACTTGTTTTATGCCCTGTTTCATGCCTTGCTTGCATTCCGTACCACTTAACGGTCCAATTGTTAACTTCGGTGCTTGTGCTTACTTGGGATTTTTTTTTGTTTGCTATATATTCTAATTTTTTTCTCTGTTCAAATTCTTCTAGATCTGACCGGAGCATTTGAAACATATGCGCGCAGTTCTTTATGCACTGTAATAATCCCCCCCCCCTTTCTACTGTAGTGCCGTCGGGCAAATAAATAAATAAATAAATAAATAGCACACGACGTAGAGTACCAACATTCTTTTCAAAGCAAAGCTTTTTATGGCTGGCGTCGTTCGTCCCGCGAGACACACTGCAGGGAAGCCATTCTTACACTTCGCTTTAAAAGGCGCACCGAGCGCCTGAAGGGGAAAAGGCTTCCCGTGGTCGGATTTGAACCTTGGTCCCTCGTGTCATAAATCCGACGTATTCCGATTGCTCCATTCCGAAAGAATGGGAGCAGCCTCGGTTGTTGCATGAAAGAAAGCTCCACATTTCAATCATCGTTCTCCTAAGAAAGCGGCTTTGATTTTAATTAAGAATGCACGTTGCATTGGATTTTGCAATAGCAAATGGGAAAAAAAAAAACGAGTTAAAACGATGTGGAACAGGACATAAATAAAAGCAAACACAAGAACAAAATATGGCGGCTCGCGCTGTTCCACGCGGAACGAAAACAAAAATTAGCAGTGGCTTACCTCGGCTATGACAGGATATGCGTAGCGTGACCTTAGGTTCAGCTGGTTATTCTTAGCTTTCATGTTTGTCTAGGATTGGCTTGATTGTCATGCTTACTGCTGCTAAAACGATTTCCAATCCAATCCAATCCAATCTAATCCAATCCAATTTAATTCAAACCAATCCAGTCGTGGCGGCGGCGGCTCCGGCGCGCCAGCTGTGCGCCGTGAGACGTCACTGCTTCTCGCGCATGCGCAGCACGGCTCTCCAGGAGCCACGCGAAGCTGCTCAACCTCGGCCTGTGTAGCTCACGCTACAAAAAGGTCCCAACTCTGTGAACGCGGGAAAATTGAATTCAATCTAGCGAACCTCCATTGCATTTATCAGGGCAGGAACGAGAGAGAGGAGGGGGAGAGAGGAGGAACGTGGTAAGTGGAAGAAGCATTGCAGCCAGGCAAGGAAAGCTGCAGCCTCCATGGCTGCAGCCAATTTCATTGCCTGTGTTTTTGTTTTTGGACCGGACAGGTTACTGTTCCTTCTTGATCGACGACCTCGGACAACTTCTCGCCGTCATGGCGACGTTGTTGTCGCGCACCGTGTACTGCCCAAGGTGATCAGTTCAAGAAAACAACCGTTGATATTACTGAATGTTGCGTAACTCCATGAGCGCTAGGGCAATATACGTTCCCACATAACATCCTGTGCACATGGTTACCTGCTCTGCCAGCAATCAACCACTATATATAAACCTTAAACAGAAACTTAGCATTGAGGCAATGCTTGTTACAATGTGGAGAGGTTTTTAGGCCGTAGCGATTAGATCGGGTCGGTATAGTGTCGCCACACTTGGCGTTAAAAACAACGAAATACAAAATGGAATCAATGTGCAATGCTTGCGCACGAACGAACGAGCGCTTAGACCGTAGTTTCCAGGTTTTCACGGCTACGACGCAGCCAGTTGGCACAGGAAAACCTCGCCTGAGTGAACATCGCCTGAAATGATATTTTGGCCGCATGAAAAATCAAGTGTCAAGATGATGTCCAACTCAGCACTATACGCTCATTTTCAGAGATCGGTTTCAACTATACGAAAATAAATCGCCGCTTACCCGTAGTTCATCCGCACAATTCGAACAAGCTCAAAGATGCTCAACGGGCCCCACTGACAGTAAACAACTTACCCATCCCTCGCCGTAGCCACATAAAGGTCCTGGGCTTCATCCTCCAACAAGACGCTAAAAGTACAAAATGGGTCAAATCCATCATTGCTCAAATTACCCAGATTCACCAAATGCTCCACCGCGTGACGCGACACCATCAAGGACTCCAAGAACACGAATTACGCAAAGTAGTGGAAGCCCTCGTGTTCTCACGCGTCATGTATGCGTACCCTTTTCAGCGCCTTACCAAGACACAAGCCAACAAAATAGAAACAGCCATCAGAAAATGCATCCGCACAGAAATGGGAGTGCCTCTCTACGCTCCCACGGCATTAATTAATGACGCTACCCTCCACAACACACTTGAACAAAAAGCCTCAGTTTACCATGTAGCTCAGCACTACCGACTAACAACTTCAATGCAAGGGCGGGAAATTCTTCGCGCCCTCGGGTACCCCACCGACCACCTCCCACCCATCACTCCCTCGCCGCCACCCTGGGAAAGCATACCAAGAATCACTGTGCTACCCATACCAAAACACATGAGTCGAGCCACAGATAAAGAACGTCGAGCATCTCGCGCTCAACATCTGCCTGAACCAATCCATGACACCTACTACACGGACGCCCGTTTTGTGGACCATACAACGACTACGGCATCGGTGGGCCCCTGCGCAGCTCACGTACGGCATCACGTCAACGTCCCCTCGCCCACAGCTGCAGAGACTCAAGCCATCGCAGAAGCCATTATACTTCACTAGCATCGTACCGCCCACATTACAGTCCACATGGACAGTCAGGGAGCACTACGAAGCTTCGCCTCGAATGGCATTCCATCCTCTGTCCACACTAGCCTGACAACATACATGCACGCTCATCCCCACCTACACGTTTTCCTCGAATGGATCCCTGGCCACCAAGGCATAGAGGGTAATGAACGAGCTCACGCTCTCGCCCGCGACGCTCATTTCCCGGGCAGCCCTCAGCCGTGGCCTGAGGAATACAATCCAAAAGAGGATAGAGCAATGCATCACAAAAGGCGCCGCGAACATCTCGGCAACCTCCGCAAAGCAACAATGGTACTTCCCTCCCCATCTAAATTCATGTCACGGAGACACGCTACATATATTAGACAGGCGCAGACATTGTCCCTCCTCTGTGATCTGTTCCTCCACTGCATACAGAAGTCACCAGGCCGTCCGCACTGTCAGGTATGCGGTGGCTATCCGGACAATGAACATACATATTGGCGCTGTGTACGGGCGACCTCGTCTTCCACATTTATTTCGACCAACCCCTTTCCCCCTGATATTCCCTACTCGTGGTCTAGCTGGGCCGCTCCCACCGAAAACCTACGGGGGCAGCCCTGTGGTCCCTCTTGGCTGCCCACATTGAATCTCTTTGTGCACCTCCGCCAAGCCCGCCACCGTCGGAGGACCGTGGTACACCCCCTTCCTCCGAGGACTGGTAACTCCGCGGCTCGAACTTGAGCTGCAGAATAAAGTTTCATCTCTCTCTCTCTCCACGGTAGCCGCGACTTTTGCCGGGATAATCCAGTACTGTTGGGCCTGACCGTGGAATGGTGGCTCATCTCAAACTGCCCACGTCTTCAGAGTCGACGGGCGTTCTAACCTTCCGTGTTTGGCCCGTAAGCGGCGGTGGCTGATTGATTGTTCGGGAGAGGGTTGAGTGACAGTTGTCTGCGTTACTTTGGGTCCTCCCCTTCGCATGTACGGAAGTTGGACGGGCGTACCCGAGAGGAATTCCGAGGTTTCATAAGGCCGAACTTTGCAAAAAAAAAGAGCGTTCAAAAAAAATTCACGCCAGATTACATTGTTATCATCTCAGACTCCCAGGAAGCATGCCGCCACTATCAAAAAGGATGTATCTCGCCTCAAGCCCTCAACATACTACGACGCATACACAAGCTGCCCTCCATCTACGTTGTGCAGTGTTGTACGGAACGGCGTTACAAGGAACGGCGTTCCTGGAACTAGTTCCTTTTTGGAGGAACGGAGGAACGCCACCGTTCCATTAAGAATCGGTGGAACTGTAACAGTAACTCGTTACGTTTTTGAAGGAACGGCAGGAACGGCGTTCCTGCCGTTACATCGCTGGGATTTGGCTGTTTTTGATGCCAAGCCTCGAGTACAAGAATCCGCAAAGCGCTACTGATGGTCAGTTTGCCGCCCTTCAGCCGTACGTGCTTCCTTGAAGGTCAAAGGCAGAAGAATAACCACGCAGCAGGCCGCAGCTTGTGCTTGCTTTCATGCTGGTTGCTTACGCGGCATTCGACGGGTGAATAGCGTAGCCGCGAGAATGCTTTTCACCCTTCATCGTTTGTCTGGGGAGGCCAGAATGCGCGTCTGGCCGATAGAATTGTTCCCTGGCGGGGAAAGAATAGAGAGTTTTAGCAGTCCGTCCGCTCTGTCGCATGCGTTGTTACTGGGTTGACCCGGACCCGGCTGGGCACTTGGGCATTAGTCGCGGTAGGGGGATTAGTTCCGCGGGCCTGCCTTCGCCATGTCCGTGCCTCCGCACCCTTCCTACTCGTCCTTCCGCGCGCTCAGGAGCAGACTGGTCCCGGTAAACTAGGTAACAACGTAGCCAACGAAACGGACAGACTGCTAAATGGGATCCGGACATTTCGGTGTCGGACATTTCGGTCCAGGACGTTTCGGTGTGGACATTTCTGTGCACGGACATTTTGGTGCACGACGTCTTGGCCCAGACATTTTGAGTGAGGGGATGTCCCAGGCATTCTTTGAACATTTTTTAGCTTGAATGTTGTAATTTCGTGACTTGACATGATTTTACGCTCGAGACTTGTGCTTGCGCCGCCGTTCGTGGAAACGAACGCTAAACCCTGGCGGAGCATTGCCACGTGAAACCCAGTTTCTGTAGCAGATGGTAAAAATTAACGTCGTTAATTTGGATCTGTTTAACCATTTTTCGTTATTTTAACATTCATGTGAATAACCCTAATACTTTAAGTGTTACCAAAGCGCTTTTCTTTCACTTCACCCAACGGTGCAAGACGCTGCTTCTTTTAGTCTTCCAGCAAAACTTCCGCGAAAAAACAACAGAAAAACGAGCTCGATTAGGCGCGTGTACATTTCGTTTTAATTATTCTCTCAAGCAATCTCGCCTGAGTTGCATTCGGTGTCAGTTCTACTTAAAACTAACAAACCAACGATCGCACTTACGGTGGCGTTACTTAGGGTAGGGTAAAGCTGAGCCCCGCCGCCAATCATACCCCTAAGTAGAGAGAAAGTGGTGTCGCTTGTGCTTCACCATTGCGTCGACTGAACGTAGAAAACTTGAAGACGACTGCTGCCGCTCTCGTCACACTAGCCTATTCATTTTTTTTTGCTCCTTATAATGGGAGAAAGCGATGTATACCTGGGGTGTCCATGATATGCGCGACTTGATGAGTTAATTCCCAAGGGGGTGACTGAAGGCGCAGAAAGAGCGATTCCTGGAGTGGCGGCGCGGTCGATATGACCGCGACGCGCGGAAGGGCGTAGCCAGCAAACGATAGTGGCCATTGTGTTCTCAGCGGCTTTTGGGGTGGCTTTTTGTGTCACATTATGAGGTTTCGTGGGCCCATGGTGAATGTAAAGCTTTTTCTCTGTTTTAAACGCGAAGTGTGCTATGTCATTGTTCTGAATGTATCACCCAATTCCTGCAAAAACCTCCAATAAGAGGCTAGCAGTATGTTCTAAATAAAAAAACAAAAAATCACTGCGGTGACGATTCGGAGACCGTGCACTCAACCACGCCAGTAAAATTTTCAGTGGAAACCGAAAATAAGATGGCTGAAAAAGAAATCTTGTCGAGATTCGAGCGTGGTGCTAGAACAAAGAATTAAAAAGTGGTAAATGTAGGCTTGTAAACATTAAACGAAGGTTGGTTGTCCCGAACACAATGGGTGGAATTTGTATGCACAACCGGTACGCGCTTAATCAGCATTTATGACATGCGAACCTGCGGTTCATTTCCAAAAGGCCCGTTTTTCCTCCCCGACAATATCCTAGACCAGTATTCGCGAATTCATTTTAGCAAGGCAGCCCAGCCTACGTAATACTCTTCATAAGGTTTTCTTCATTCTGGGGGGTTAGCTAATGTTTGTTACTTTTTGTATATTGAGAGTGTGCATGTAATTTATGTAATTTGAGGGTGTGTAATTTTAAAAATACAAAAGAGGCGGTAGACCATCTTAAACACGGGTAATCGTCTTAGCTAAAAAAGCGAATATAAATTAACAACCTGTCATAAATGAACATAAAAACGTGTGCTAAAGAATTCGTCAGCTGCATAACAGGTGTACCCAGGAATAGGTGTTAAACAAAAATATATAAATGTAGAATTTTCAAAAATACCTGGCAAAGATCAAGCATGGCAGATTGTTGTCCGTAACACACGTTAAGCGGAAATAAAAATATAACGGCTGTCGCAAACAGGCAAGCACCGGATAATTTGGTCGCCGAAATGTCTGTACGCCGAAATGTCCGTACACCGAAATGTGCGTGCACCGAAACGCCCGAACACCGATATGCCCGTACACCGATATGTCCGTACACCGAAATTTCCGCACCGAAATGTCCTCGAGCCTTCTGGAGTTTTTCCGGTGCTCCTTGAAAAAATTCGCCTAGGAGCGTTTCTTTTGATTATCTTTATCTCCAGATAATCTGCTGCCGGTGGTGTTAATATTCGTATAATATACGTAGTTCGATGTGAGTTTTAGAGGTCTCACTTAATTTCGACCCAGGATTATCCACACTATATTTTAATTTAAAAACCTAATTGTAACGTTAATGTAACGACACGTTCCAATTTTCGAAGTGGAACTGGAACGCGTTCCTTTCGCAATAAAGGAACTTGTAACGGGAACTCGTTTCAAAATTGGCAAGGAACGAGGAACGAGCTTTCGTTCCTATTTTGGAGGAACGTGTACAACACTGACGTTGCGTGGACACCAGGCCACGCGAACCTTCCAAGGAATGAGGCGGCACATGCCGGTGCCCGCGAATTAACTACCCGGGCATTCCCTGAAGGCAGAGAATACCCACCGGAATCCCTCAGTCACCTCCCAGTCCCGAGTCGTTACACAGACATCTTGTACCACTACCGTCGAAATTGACTCGTCTACCCTCCTCCTCATCCATCTCTCAACACCAACGACGCACGCCTTTGGCGATGACTACAAACCCAGACAAACTACAACACAACAATTCTGCGCATAATCATCATCATCATCATCATCATCATCATCACCACCAGCCCATCTACGCCCACTGCAGGGCAAAGGCATCTCCCATTATTCTCCAATTATCTCGGTCCTGTGCCAACTGTGACCAATTTATCCCCGCAAACTTCTTGATCTCATCTGCCCATCTAACTTTCTGCCGCCCCCTGCAACGCTTGCCTTCTCTAGGGATCCACTGACCAGCGGTTATCTTGCCTTCGCATTACATGCCCTGCCCACGTCCATTTCTTTTTCTTAATTTCTACTAATATGTCTTTAACACCAGTTTGCTCCCTCACCCACTCCGCTCTCTTCTTGTCCCTTAATGTTACACCTATCATTTTCCGCTCCATTGCCCACTGAGTCGTTCTCAATTTAAGTTGAACCCTCTTAGTGAGCCTCCAAGTTTCTGCCCCGTAGGTGAGTACCGGTAAGATGCAGCTGTCATACACTTTCTTCTTCAGCGACAATGGTAGGCTGCTATTCATTATCTGAGAATGTCTGCCATATGTACCCCACCCCATTCTGATCCTTCTAATTATCTCTTCCTCATGGTTGGGATCTGCGGTCACAACTTGGCCTAAGTAGATATATTCGCTTACCACTTCCACTGCCTCGCCACCTACCTCAAACTGCTGAGCTGTCCCGAGGTTATTGATCATTACTTTAGTTTTCTGCATATTAATTTTCAGGCCCACGGTTCTACTCTGTTCGCCCAGTGCGGAAAGCATGCTTTGCAATTCGTCCCCCGAGTTACTTAACAAGGCAACGTCATCAGCAAATCTGAGGTTACTGAGGTATTCTCCATTAACCCTTACTCCCACCTGTTCCCAATCCAACGTTCTGAATACTTCTTCTAAGCATGCTGTGAATAACATTGGAGAGATTGTGTCTCCTTGTCTGACACCCTTCCTTATAGGTATTTTACTGCTCTCTCTATGGAGGATGATGGTAGCTGTAGACCCATTGTAGATATCCTCTAGTATTCTTACATAATGCTCATCTACCCCCTGGTTCCGTAATGCCTGAATGACTGCTAGGGTTTCGACCGAGTCAAATGCTTTCTCATAGTCTATGAAGGCTATATATAGGGGTTCAGTATACTCAGCGCACTTCTCTATCACCTGATTGATCGTGTGAATATGGTCCATTGTTGAATAACCTTTACGGAACCCTGCTTGTTCTTTAGGTTGACTGAAATCTAAGGTTTCAGATATTCGGTTAGCGATTACCTTGGTAAATACCTCTGCACAACATATCACCAACCATGTATCCCTACGAATGCCCATCCTGTAAAACCCCCAACACCACATACCACCTTGTCTGGGCTTGCCCCTACCACCCAAATCCCATCCCTTCCCCCACCCTGGAGCAGTGGGAGTGCGAGCTGACCAGCTGTCTGCTAGAGACGCAGCTTAACCTCGTGTCTCGGGCAAGAGCAGCTGCCACGACTCGCGGCTATCCGGACTAGGAAGGCCACCCACAACAGCACTTTCCGCTCCAATAAACGTTTCTCTCCTCCTCCTCCTCCTCCTCCTCCTCCTCCTCCTCCTCCTCCTCCTCCTCCTCCTCCTCCTCCTCCATCTTCACGAAGTGAACCATGACGAGTGGGCAAAGCACTGGGGACCGTCCTTACCGTAAATGACCAGCGGCATTGCCCACTCACGCATGTAAATGAGTGACAACGCGTGTGTACAGTATATAGAATTCCAATGCAATCCAATCCGATACAATTCAATTCAATCCAATCGAATTCATTTCAATCCATTCTAATCCAATCCAATGCTCCTCGCGCATGCGCAACACTGTGTACACGGACTGCCCAGCCCCGGAGAGAGCGAGGTCCTGAGGTGCTTCGCCCCTAAAAGGAGCTATAGGGAGATCTCGGCGAGAGAGAGAGGTAAAGTTGGAGTTGAGGATCGCGTCTGTGGTTAGGGGTACAGTTGTGTACCGGACAACTAGACCGGCACCGGCGGCCGTCGCTCAAGTGGTTTGGGAACACTTCGAGCATAGCAGAGTTAGGCTCAAATTACGAGGCGTTCAAGTGACTTGTACGCACTTGGAGCTAGCGTGAAGCTGCAGTTTGGAGTTTTCCCTTTTGTTCATGCACCCAGTTATATTAATGTAAATACTTGTAAACAAGGTCTCCGCTTCCCTTCATTATATGTAATTTGACCATTATGTGTAATGTGTTTGTAATGTGACCACCATCATCGAGAACTTCAATCACCTGATGACAGTGATGAGCCTCATGCCAAGCCAACCGGAGCCCGCGCGATTGGGTTCCTGATCGACATCGGACTTCGGGCTTTACTGCAGTCTTTAACGTTTATCACAAGCAACACATTTCGTAATAAGCGTCGCTTTGACTCCTCTTTTTTTTTCTTATTGCAATTTAGGCATCAGGCTAGTCAAACTAAATCCCATTATAACCATTGCCGTATCTACCGCGCTTCACATCTTTACCGTCACCCACTAGCTTGCATTTTCAATGCCTATGCCTTTCCAGTAAAGACACCGCGCATCAGTATCTAGTATCACTCGTAAATGAAATCACAGTAGAAAAATAATAGCCACCAAACACCTCTCAGGCATCCTAGGGTGGTCATGCATCGAAGCGTCTGCCCATGCCTTGCGCGGGTCATTATCCTCGACCACAATTATACGCAATAAGCGCCTTTGCCTGTCTGCTCAATGGGCAGATAATCTGAGGTGACAAGATTATGTCCACCATCATGCATGAGCGCCGCGTTGGAAATTTCACCAGTGCTTGTGCTCGCGTCCCCAGATCGAAGTGAATTCATAGCCAGCTTTAGCGCTCGGACGGTGACCTTGTAGTCGGTATAACATACCACTGAACACTGAAACGACCGCCTCCGCTAACCCTAAACAACAGAGTGCGCTGCGTACGGTGCCAATCCTGCCTACCGGGTTGTGTTTCAGGAAGCAGTGATGCAGACGACAGGCGTGAACGCAGACGACGGAGCCGGTAGGAGGCGCTGGCGCGGGCCTCAGCCCAGCGCGGATTAATGTTGAAACAAGCCCGAAAGCGACCACAACGGCGCATCAATTCACGACGGCCCGTCATTATAAACCGGATGTCCCTGAGCTATTACAAGATGGAGCCGAACAGGCGTACTCACGAGCGCCGCTGCGGAGTGGTTCAGCCGCATAATGACGTGGGCTTTTGTTTGTGGCCCGTTGATTGCCGTCTGCTACACGCATTGAAAGAAATAAAATAAAAAAACGCGGAGGTGTACAGGCAGTTATAAAAAAAAGTCCAGCAATTCAAAAGATGAGGTGGAAAAAAAATGATCCATCACGTCAGAGGGCGCGTGAAGTTGATCGAAGGCATATTACGTCGGAACTCTCCACATGAAGCGCGGTTAGCCAGCAGAAGACACTTGGAATTCGCCACCGGGCAGAAGGCGAGTTCGCTCGACCACGCGTAATAAATATGCAATACGTTCGTGAAGAGCGATTTCACAACACATTTTCTGCTTGGTTTGAATTCTGACGCTCGCAATCGCTTCCCGACGTGGTACGTAAACTTCGGCATGCTGCAACGTGAGCTGATTGGCAGAACGAATATTGACGTTTGTGATGGCTCCGAGGGCCTTAGTCAACAATAAATAAAGTGGGGTGGTACCAATAGGGTACGCGGGGTCACATAAGATCCAGGGGCCATAAAGGCAAAACACAAGTTTGCTTCTTCATTAAGGAGACTGTTTTGCCCGCATAACGGTGATACCTTGCTGAAAATATGGCAAGGATATCCGTACGAGATGAATGATATCGTAAAGATTTCAGCGACATGTCTTCGATATCGCAGAGATTTCAACGACATGTCGAAGCAGTTTTATGACATGTCATTGACATCGCAAGGATTTCAGCGACATATCGTTGTCCTCTAACATCGTAAAGGTCCGATGTCGCAAAGATTTCAACGACATGTCAAATAAGTATTACGACATGTCTTTGACATCGTAATGACTTCTACGCCATGCCGATGAGCTCCAACATCATAAGGGTCTGATATCGTATAGAGTCGCAAAAAGATCGACCACATGTTTATGATATAAAGATTTCACCGATGAGTCCTAGAATTTCTGAGGTATGTCTTCAAGGTAGTCTTACGACGTGTGACATATCGCACAAATCAGCCCAGCCTGCCCTGTGATTTCTGTAACATATTGCAGAAAACATATGTTCTGCCTTCTAACTGCACTGGAAGCACGCAAAGTACAAGGTACAGTACAAAAAAAGTACAGTACAAACCCTGACACTTTGCACTCTGAGTTTGCTTAAACAAAATTCAAATTCTTGTTTCACCTGTTATTCCCTCAATATTACTACAGAATGCGTAATTTTAACTCTGTCATTAAGTTAACTCATAAATACCTGCACCTTCCTCACCACCAGCTAAAAATTTGTGTCTAAATATCACTGCACATAAATAATGGAGATATATTCAGGAGCTGCGACCCCCCACGCCACTTTCCGGAAGTTTTTTTTATGAACTCAAAGAACATTCTTTGTTCGAATGGCGACCCGGACCGAAGTCCCCTCCTCGAAACATGTACTGGGGTTTCTAGCTCCGCTTGGTCGTATCACTTGAATTATACCGTCCAGCAAACACGCTCATTGCTAGATTTTTAGTGGCGGTCCATGCCACTTCACTCCTGCCTATATTACGTCACTGCATCGCGTAATTTGAAAGTTTTTTAACACGAAAGTGTTTTATTCCCGGATACAACAAGATTTCCCTGACGTCATATCCGTCACGGAAATGACGCCAGTACAACGGAGCAAGCGGCCTTTAAAGGGTGCACCCCTGCACACAGTGTCTTCTTGCGGGGAAGCAACGTTTAGTACTAAAGAGTACGTTATACTTTAGGGTTGTTCGTTTTCGGGTTTTATATTTTAAAACGAAAGTGTTTTATACCAGGATACACACAGAATTCACTGACGTCATATCCGTCACGGAAATGTCGACAGCACACCTTTGCCGAAGCGGCCCGCGAGCAGGACGTCGCTCGCCAAGCGCACCCACAAAACAGCCCCCGACCCGCCAATCGTGCTCAGCTGCAGACTTCGCTGCACATTTCACTTTCGTGTTTTACCAATTCCTATGACAGGGAAATCAACCACAGTTTTTTTTAAATGTCCCCCCCACCAAGCGGGTTCATAGACATCCGCACTTAAGGCTCGAAAAAATAAAGTTTACTTCACCTCTTCCTCTTGCATTTGCTTTTTTTTTTTTTGTTAAAAAAACGTCTTTTGTGGCTAAAATGGAGTTGAGTGAGTTACAAAGGCTAGTGCTTTCAAACTGAACAAAGCGGATTTGTTGTCTCCACGGCTCCTTATAAGCCCATTCTCCCCTTTTTCCCTGCTTCAAAAAAGGGCCCCGACGTACGGCGTTCCGCTTCCTAAAAAGAAAATACGGAACGGAAACGGAATTCGGGCTAAGAGCGATTTTTTATGGAGCCCTTTTCTTTTGCAACCCGTTTTCACAACACAGAGAAAACGGACTTAGGCCAACAGCTGTGGTCAAGTTAAGAACGGCAATGCAACTTTGTTATTTTTTCTTTTATTAAACACAACATTTCTGCATTTTCCCAGAGGTTTTGATTAGGGATGATAATCTCAATGACATCTTCACTTTTCACAAACATTACTCGGGGAGTGTATCTGTTTCTAAAAACCTATGCTCGGCAGAACATGCACTCCGCTAGTTTTGCTTGCACGTGTTCTTTTCAATTTTTTGCTCCAGAAAATATTCGCAGTAAGGCATTCTTTCCGCTGCTCGGTAAAAAAGCTGTGTTCGGGTATGAGGCGTAGGGGCGAGTTTCCTTGTCACTTTTAACTTGTACCCGACTATAGAAGGCTATGGTGGGTTCGCGGGGTGATTCTACGCACGATGATAGCTCTCAACACGCCATACCGAATGATCTATGTTCGCAGTGTGTTTTCACATTCGTGGTTGTAGCGAGATCCCACTTTCCCGTGCCTCCCACAATGCTAGATTACAACTCGCACGAACCCCTTACTTCCTGTATGCACCCAGCGCCATCTTCTGCTCTAATTGGGGAACTCTCCTGCTGCTTTGAGCAACTGCAGAACCCCTCTGCTCAGGCTCAGTATAGCCCAGTCTACAAAACAGTGCTGTATCTTTTGCTGGGGAATTTTGCAAAGAACGCTGAGAAAAAAATTAGCAGTGGTTTAGCTCAGCTATGCCAGGATTTACGTAGCGTGAGCTAAGGTTCAGCTGGTTATTATTAGGTTTCCTGGTTGTCTAGGATTACCTTGATCATCATGATTACGTACTGCTGCTTCAATGACACATACACGGTATACGCATTGTGTGACACATGTATATTTATCAAGCGGCTCCGGCGCAGCGTCACCAACCGCCCCAGAGCTAAGCTGGTTCCACAGACGCACGCCGGTGTTGCTGCGACGCACGAGCCATCGGTTCCACACCCGGCCACCCCTCGCATGATCATCAAGTGGACCGGGCCGCCACGTGCGGAACGGAGGTCGGCGAAGACGCTGGGCGCGAGGGGTGTGTGAGAGAAGCCGGGCAGCGAGCCCCGTTCTGTGCGCCGTGTGACGTCACTGCTCCTCGCGCATGCGCCCCACGGCTCTCCAGGAGCCTCGCGAAACTGCTCAACCTCGGCCAGTGTAGCTCACGCTACAAAGAGTATGGATGTTGTCACGGTATGCATAGCGGACAATCCCCACGGTGACATGACCGACCATCCACGACGATGACGACGAGGGGGAAACTGTGATCGACGCTTCTTGAGATGCTGGCAGCACCCGTTGATTCGCATACGCAGCCGCACACCAATAGTGGCAACTCTAATGCTCACCAGCAAGAACTACTCGCAAACAGAATAAACTCTCATTCGCAGCTTCTTTCCTCACGCTTCACTTACTCCTCCTCAACCACTACGAAATATGACTATACACGACACAGTGCCCGAACTTGAAAGCCCATTTTCGTTTGCTGAACTCACTACAGTGCTCCGTCAAGGAAGGCCCAAATCCGCCCCTGGCCACGATGAAATTCAATGGATTCACCTACGCAATCTATCTGAACCAGCCCAGCTACACCTCCTCGAACAGCTCAATCTATCGTGGGAAACCGGACTAGTCCCGAACCACCTGAAACTGTCGCTCATATTTCCACTACCAAAACCAAACAAGAAGCAACAAACGCCCGACGACTTTTCGCATCTCCGGCCGATATCCCTTGCTCCCGTTATCTGCAAACTAATAGAACGGCTCATCCATAACCGAATCGCCCACTATCTTGAACGAGTAAGGCCCTATTTTCACCCCTCACAAACAGGTTTTCGCCCTAACCTCAGCACCGCTGACACCTGTACGTGAACTTAGCAACACCTGTACGGCACCAGAGACCATTCGACAATGGTATTATCCCCAGCACGCCCCCCGATATCCCTACTGCCACCACTCCATCGCAGCCGATCTCCACCACCTCATCTGGCACTGCCCCAAGTTTCTCGCTTTCGTACATTCACTTCCCCTCACCACGACACCTCAACTTACATCGACCTAACACCCCTCTCACACGACACACTCTTCGAAATCATCATTTATGCCACAAACAACGGCCTAGTATGGGCAATTTAACAGTGGTCTGCACGACTTCTGGAGAGATCCCTTGAAGACGGCGTCATAAGGACTGTGATCCGCCCTCCCCATTCCCTTCCTCCCCTCCCCTCCCCCCTGGCCTTTCGCCTTCCTTTCTAATAAAGTTTACAACAACTGTAATCTGGGTGCAACAAGCGCTGGCTCCGCCATTGCCACCTGTCGTCTCATCTTGTAAACACACCGCTTCATCTTCAACCATGGTTCGTGTGGGTGGTGCACGAAAGCCCACGATTTCAAAAGCCCCGTCTCACTTGCCCCGCGCCGGAAGCCCCGCGCCTTTTGCCCTGTTTTCGAAAGCCCCGTGCTCATAAGCCCCAAACACATTTGCCCCGTGCCAATTTCCCCGTCACATTTGCCCCGTTTAATTTGCCACATTCCAGAAACCTCACTAGTTTCACTCCGTAGTCGAAGCCCCGTACTCATAAACCCCCCGCATATTTTCCCCGTGCCGATAGCCCCGTGCCGATAATCTAAGCCAACAGTGTTCTATGTTTGTTTCTTTTTTCTTTGCGATTTTTTTAGTGCGGCTAACAAGACGATACGCAAAGACGGGAGAAGAAAACTAAAGGAACGAGTACTTTGACCGAAATTGCTGGCTCGTGTAGTGGGAAATGTTTTCGTGCTATATAAGTTTGTCTTGCAATTATCAATTCAATTAATTATATTGTCATACATGTTGGCATGACGCACTTGCAGCCACATATGAGGAGGGCACTCTGCCCTTTTTGGGTCAGAATAATCTACATGTCAACGTAGTTCATTTGGTGCTATATGTAGCGATCACTCGAAGAGGCTGTGGCCCGGCTGGGGTGACACATTCAGAGACCTCGGACGCGGGCATCACGAAGTTCACTGCGTGGCTATAAGTACCTCACAAGGGGCTTCATTCATTCTAGTACCCGCCCGCTAATTCGAACTCCACCTAATTCGAACAGTTTTATGGTTCCCTTCGAGTTCGGATTACGAGCTTTTACTGCATCAATATACGCGGTAAAAAAAACTGCGAGTGGGAACTCGCACATTCTAGCGTTGCGTGCACTAACTTCGCCGCAAGTAAACCACGATTAATTGGTGTCCCCTGAAATGGCAGCGAGTGCATATGGTCTTGATTCAATAAACAGTGCGAATGACGTACGCAGTGATCAGCATTTCGGCTACATCAGCGCCACGACTATGATCACCTTACCTCACCTGGACTCTGTGACCAGGCATCACTATACGCATAGTGATATTATTATTATTATGAAAGCTTCATTTTCATTTTCATTCACAAACCAACGCAACTGATCAATCGGGTTGAAAATTTCAATCCGCACCCAGCCCTAATAGTCATGGGAGAATGGTTCGGGGCAAATGGCATCGGGTCAAATGGCACGCGGGGATTACGGCGCGGGGCTATTGCTCACGGGGCATTTGACACACGGGGCTAACGTCGCGGGGCTTTTGCGACAGGGATTCTGCGCGCGACAATATAGCGCCATTCTTGGTCTGATTTCTGCTGTTCGGGTGTCCTGGTGAACCACTCTGTGACATATGTTTGTCATAATGAGTGGTCTGTATCGTCTGCAGCGGTGTCGACTATGTGGTATAGGCATGCAGATCTGCCTAGGTGAAGTAATGTGATACGGTGGCGCTTCTATGTTTGAAGTCTTTATTGTATGTATGTTTGTATGTTCGAAGTTTGTATGTTTTAAGTGTTTGTATGTTTGAAGTTTGCGCTTGTATGTTTGAAGTTTGATGTCTTTATTTAAAATAAGCAACAACAAACGATGCATGTGCAATGTACACAGGGACCCAACGATGCTGTCAAAGGGTTCCAACCAAATAATACTACACCGTTATAACAAGTTAGCAGTTGCAATTGCGGCAACAAAAAGAAAAGGCAAACGGAAGAAAAGGAACAACAAAGATCAGGCTATCACAAATAATTTTCAGACAAGCTGTTGCTTCACAGATTTCTTAAACAATACAAAAGGGACAAAGTTTCAAATTTCGGCATTCAGACTATTCCAGCAAATTACTCCCGTAAATTCTAGTGTTTTTTTTTTTCATAGTTGGTGCGAAGTTTAGGCAATCGAAAGCGCTGTGGGATGGTATCAGTAGTTCGATGAGAAGTTTGCAAACGGTGTGCATAGTACAGTGGAATCTCGTTAAACCGTACCCGCATAAGCCGTAGTTCCTTTTTACACGTAGTTAAGCCGAATCCCCGACTCAGTTTCCCTTTAACCTAATGCATTCGGATAAACCGTAGTGCCGGTTAGTACGTACTTTCTTCGCGTCCCCTTCGGGTATGGTTTAACGAGGTTTCACTGTACTTCGGAACAAGCACTTCACTGGTTCCCTTTGTTGAACTCTCGTGTGTGTTCGCCGCGATGTTTATGCAATGGGCTGTCTGCTTCACCGCGTAGTAATGTCTGCGTACTGTCGTTAGTTCTGTATATGTTTTCCCCATGCCGTAAGCAAAAAAAAAAAAAAAGCTTCAGTAGCCTATGGGTATAAGATCTGGTTTTAGCGTGAAAGAGCTGAATTCGAGCCCCAGCAGAGCTCAGTTTGTATAAAGACTAGCGGTTTTTAATTATTGCAGTAAAAGGTTCTTTTGGCTCAGTTCTACGCACCCTTTTTCCTTCACGTGAATGCCTGTACAACTTGCTATTACGTTTCGTCATTTTTACGAGGCCCTTAATCGCGCCCGTGAGGAGCAACGTAAAAAGGCAAAGCGGCAAGAGGGCTTCGGCTTCAATTCGCTGCTATTAAACCACGCACTAATCAATGCTGTCGCAACCTCCCCCGTCACCTTGGGGGCGGGAGTTTCGAAATTGGTCAACCGAGGCGAGGCCAACAGTTCGTCCCGCATTGTTGGCACGCGCATCGAGATTGTGAGAGTTAAGGCGGGGACAGTGTTGCGTAAAACCGAACAGGACGTTGAATTTATTGCTAACTTTACGCGCGGGGAATTTCATTAAAGAGAAAGCCCGAGACAACAAATGAACATGGGTGGTAACGCCGACAGCAAACTACAGGGAGGCGCAAAACGTGAAAAAGATGCAGACGATCGCAGACGATCGAAAAAGGCGATCGCAGACGATCGCCTGCGACTTACAGCTGGTGACGTCTAGTGCGGCCCGCGAATTTAATGGCAATAATAACGGATCATAATGCGGTTATAAGGACAACGGTCTGTGAGGTATGTCTCAAAGTTCTCGCCTTAAAACAAAATACACAAATACCGAACGCGTGCCTTTGTCACGCGCACATTTGTGATCCAGGTATACGGCTCACAGATCCGTACCAGATATTCTTAGTAAGTAATTAACTGGCTCCACCATTTTTGGTTGATCCCCCGTATGGATATGCGTTCTATGTGTACATGCGTATGGACATAGGTCCGTATTAGCGAAGGCGTGTGTTTTTTTCATGCGTAAGCATTTTCAGGCGGCTCCCCCGGGAAATATGTGTCCGTCCGCTTAACGCCTGACACAGTGCGCTCCATATATGTACGCATGGGGCACATCACACATCAGTGAACTAGGGCCTGTTATTTCCTTTTATTTAATAACATTTAATAAAACGGGTTTTAATAAAAGACCCAGTGGCCTCGAAGGAAGTGAGTGGAATGATCTCGCACCGTTCGACTTCCCGCCGGAAGTTTCAACAATTTTCCATTGTCCTGTTGGCGTTTCCCCATCCAGTTACAGCAAAATGTGCAAACCATGTATGTATCAATGAAATAAATCCCAACAAAATGAAACCCGACGAACGACAGGACTAGGACGGTTCCTTCCGTGGCCGACGGCGACGTTGGCGGACTTCGATGCCGTGAGGCGGTGAAAGGCTCTCCCGCTGCCCTATGACCGCTAACTTCCGTTGTCTTTCGCCTCCCGAGAATGAACTGCACCCCGAACACTCGACCCCTCCGTTGCCCCCCGCGTCGGCGTCCGCGTTTCCACCTTCACGAGCGTCGTCACTTCCTCGAAAGTGCGTGAAACGTCGCCAGCGCTTGTTCTGTTCGGCTGGCGGAAGCGCTGACCGATCTGTCGGACAAGAGAACCGGTCGGCACGGACATCCACGATTATAAGCGTTGAAACGAGCTTTGCGAACAGGAGTCCCGTCGACACGGGGGGGAAAGGAAAGAACGAAAAAGGCGGGAACATTAGAATGAAAGGGTGACGCTCGGGACGCACCAACTGAAACTTCCTGTCAAACCATGCTTTTGAAAGACGAAGGATCGGGAGAGAACGCACGACACAAAGCGCTTTGTGTGGTGTGTTCTGTCCCGAGTCTTCGTATTTTAGCGCAAGTGAAAATGCAGCATGGAATACCAACACGCCCATACCTACACCCTATTATACTTATTTTCACGCAAGAAAGTGAACATACTACTTCGCCCACGCCTCCTCCTTAACGATAAGCTTATCATACCCGATTCTGTTACGCCGTTTTCGTGGAACGTGCGGGTTTCGGTGCGCTAGAGAATGCATGGTGCCGAGTCGGGCTTCTCTCCCTGAGCTCCGGACGCGCTTTCAGCCGGGTGGAAACTTCATGCAGGCTTTCGTAGATGAGGACATTCTTCAACACCGTCGATCGCTGCTGCTGCCAGTGCTTCTGATGTTAAACTGGGGGCCCATTCGAGCTGCGGTGACCACACGAGGGGAATTCCGTTGATCGAGGAAACTGGTGCAATCATCGTCGACCTTTGCGACAAAGGTAAGAGTGAGCTTCAACGTACATGGCGCCATGGCCTACATACAAACGAAGACCGTCCGGGAGGGCGAGAGGCCACCCCAAGACCGCCGTATGGCCGCTGTTATAAGGTCGTTACTGATTAGTGCAGGTGACGTCATTGCCGATATCGAGACCGAAATAGATGTCACTTCCTGTAGCAACGATGACATCAACGCTGTTTAGTCAAGCTGCTGTGGGGTTGTGATTAGACTAGCTCTTTCGGGGGAAAGGATCTCTTGAACAATAGACCAGAGAGTCCCATTAGCAGCTTTGCCTTGTTAGAACGTTTCACCATTATTTTGTTCCCTTTTTTCGTCACTGGCCGTCGAGGCGGGAAAGTGGGGGCGAGGGTGGATGCCACGGTTTATTCCTGAAGAGAAACCGCCCCCTGAGGTGAGTAAAATCAATACGTTTTAATATACTACTGATAAAAAAAAGCGCAAATATACTGCCAGGGATGAAGTCCTGACCATAAGGAATGGTTCTATTCCACATGGGCAGAACAGCAGTGAGTTGCACTGAATGATGTCACGGGACCCCTTTCGCCTCGTCGACCGGCCAAGCCGACGGGCGTTCAAAATTCTCGGGAGAAGGCATTGCGAATGGCCTTGGGGGTACGGTAATCTATGCTAATTTGAAGAATCGGAATTCAAGAGTGCGCAATCTTGGGGTCAAGGCGATAGCCGCCGCCAGTTACTAATACCTTCAAGCCCTCTTAGTTTTGTAATGCCCGACATTACCGGATTATCAGCTCACTGCGAGCTTGCGGGTAGGATGCCGCAGTCATTAACCTCGTTTCTTGGTGACAACCGCTTAGCGGGCCAGGTTATTTTGATCGGAGCACGTTTTATTTTTACGTCTTCGCTCAAACACCTAAGTAAGTACATCCAAGCCTTCTTGGGCATCGTCGACGGCCGAATATCTAAGACTCGAAAGACAGGCGGCGGCGGGCGAGAAGCATTAAAGTTCCCAAGAGAGTCCTTTCACCCGGCCACTCCCTACAGGTTGGACCTTCCAGCGATTTCGAAACACCAGAGCCCACTGGTCCCTCAAAGACCAGCGCATAAGACAAAGCACGCGCTCGAAAGCTGCCAGTGTGGTTGCATTATACTTCCGACTTCGATGTCAGACGTGGAATTCATTACCCACGTAGAGTGACCTACTAAAGAGTGAGCGCGCGTTATGAACAACGCACGACGAAAACACCGCGGAGGAATCGCTTTCGCCGTAGACGACACGCCGACGTCCGAGCGCGCAAACGATCCCCTCGCACAGCGCGCGCAGTGCGCTAAGACCAACGTTTTTAGATTAGGTTGGCTAAGACTGCAGGAACTAAAGGTTAAAGGGGAAAATTCCGAAGCCCGCGGGCGTACGCCGCGTTCGCGGACGGATCGACGAAGTCGTGACGTCTCCCCAGATACATTCCACGCGCGTCGGCGGCCGAGAGGATTCCTTGACGGCTCGGGGCTTCGAAGCCCTCGTTTCGCGTCGTCTGCTCGCCGAACGGCGGCCTTCTGCTGCGATGCGCCGTTGCCCCCGGCCACCGGCTGGCGTCGGACAATAACTTTTGCGGTAACAACAATATACACGCTGACAGGGCGAGGGAACATTGTCGGGGTTCTGTGTGCGGATGGCAGCGCGGCCTTGGGTGTTCCGACGAGACAATGGCCCCCGGGGGTCTCGTCCTTTGTTCGCCATAAATGAGAGGTGCGGCGGCCTGTTCGCGCTTAATGCAAGCGTCCCGCCATATTAGATAAGCCCCGATCGCCGCTTTCTGTGCCAAACGTTAAATATCGACTCGGCGGAGGGCAAATCTGAGAGGTTAACGCTTCCATGAGCTATTGGTCTGCTTTCAACAAAACTATATTTAGTCCTAACTAATACCGTTTCCACCGATATTCGATTAACATTTTCCAATTCCACGTTATGCGCTAAGATTGTGCATTTATTATTCGGATTCGAGATAAAATTGACACCCTCACCTACGTATATTTTTCGAAATGCAGTTCTGTTCCGGCTCTCAAGAGTCAGCTTTGAAACACAAAGAAAATTTATGTTAAAATAAGCCCCACGTTAAAATAAGCCCCACACATGAAGATTTAGCAGCCGAATGGTCAGGCATAAATTGCAGCAACAAGTCACTACGGTGTGCTGTACGGCACCCATATTTGCTGTTAAGAATGCGCAGTCCTGCCGAAAGGGCTGGAAAAGTTTTATCTTATACGCTCGCACTTTACCCCGCATTTCACAGTCGATTACTTCTTCAGATTCGTTTAGCATGCTAATTAGGTCCACTCGCAGTGCTTGATATAATTTATTTCGCGCTCAAATATTCACTTTTCTCCCGCAGTGTCTATTTTGGTGTGTAGTAAGTCTTCGGGAAACAACTTCGTTAAACAGCTAGATTATGCTCCCTGGGGTACAACAGATTAAACTTCAATGTGCTTCTATTTTCGTTAAAATGATCATGAATCTTATACCCCTGTAACACGGAAAACCTAATGTCATTCAAAGTGAATGACATTAGCTGTTAATGACATTCGTTTCGGCCGTGCGGGTCTACACGGCGAAGCAAATGTTATTTGATTGTGATAGCGGGGACGATTAGCGAGCTCGCGAAACCGCAAAAATATATTTCAAGCGCATCTAAAATGTTTTCACGCATAATGTTTTTTTAAAAAAAAAGCGTATCAAAGGACTATTTTTTAAAATGAAAATAAGAAGATCACCTGCTTAGGTGACATCAGTCGACATTTCAAGCCGAGACAAATCCGCAAAAAATCCGTATTAGGGTGGCCCGCGCACTGGGAACGAGATTTTAGTTTGCGTTAGTACTCGGTTGTCTTTCTTTATTTGAACAATAACACGAAGAGAAAAATATAAATTTACTGACAGTTTTTAGAAACAGCATTAGTCGGTTTATTACTGAATTTTCTTGTCTAGTGACGCGCCACTGCTGTCGAGGCTACTCATTTGTCATTCAAATGTCATTCGGTATTTTCGTGTAGCACCAAATAAATGACATTTAGAGCGATTAAAATTTGCTCTAAATGTCATTAGATATGCCGTGTGACAGGGGTATAATACGCGTGCTACAAGGCGTGGTTTCGAGGGCCTTCCGAAGGACTTCGAATGCGTCGTCAATTGAGTGACGCATTGTCTATATATGGAGCATCTTAATAAGCCTAGTGAACTCTCAATTTAAAGCTGCCGTGTAGCACAGGTATTAGGCGACTGGTTTGGTTCTGGTTTAGCTTGAGATTATTTACATGCGGCCATACCAAGACTTCTACAAGAGAAGATTAATTGGCGTAAATATCATTCCTTTGAGGCTTCGTCTGATCTCACGGCAGCCGTGAGAATTACCTACAGGAAATTCTCACGGCAGTTTCCATAAAAGCTGGCTGGCCTGAAATTTGCTGAATAATATTACGTCCCAACGTAACCTAACGTAACATAACCTCACCGAACCTAACGTAACCTAACCGAACGCGTCAAACAGCTACCCACACCCAGCCACAAGCCAGCCCAACGACACAGAACACAACCTGCATTAAACGTAATTCAACCCATTTTAGAAGTCCTCTGCATCGATCTCTTGATATAAAAACCCGAGTAAAAAAACACCATTAACAAACTCATGATGACCGAAAAATTCCGAAAGCTAAAAAATAAAACATCGCCACGTCGGACTCCCTCAGCCTTCTCGTTTAAAGCCAAGTACTACACCATAGCGCTACAGGGGCAGCTGCAAACGCGGTTTTTTTAGGGAAAATTTATCCCATAGAATCTCTGGGAAGCCTTCTTAGCCAATGAGAGGCGATTGCCGAGAGAAATTTCTGACGGTAACTCTCACGGTTGCCGTGACAATAGACACTACCTTCCTTTGACCCTTCTGCCGGTCGAAGGAACACCCAACGGGCGATGATTTAGCTACCTTTTACCTTTTGAAAGAGAAGCTATCCACAGAACATACCTTTTTACAGTGAAATACGAGAACATATTATTAAAGGTTGTTATTTGGTCTGGTGCCCAGGCAGTGACGAGGTCTTTGGCATGCAGTGACAGGGCACCGTTTTCAATGCGAAAAGTGGCCTTACACCACGGGTTAGCGCACATTCAAATCACGTCTCAGGGTTATCGAAGTCAGCAGAGCGGTGCGGGACGGCGTGTACGACGCATCCGCTAATTACGTCATTACGCGGGTCGGGGAACCCACATGGAAGAAAAAAATATTTTGTCTTACTCAGCGGTGATTGCCCGAGAAAGGTGTACGTTTCTAGCTCCACTGCTAGAAAAAGCAAACGATAGATGATAGAAATGCATTCGTGATGAATCAGCTACGACTCGGTATTGATCGAAACCAATCGACCTCGAAAAACGTGATGCAGACGAGAACTTCTTTTTTTCTGCACACGTATGTGCAAAGAAGGTTAAGTGCGCAATTACACCCTCCTGGCTTCAGGAGAGAGCCCTGATTCGTGAGAGAGAGCGAGAAAAGGCGTTTGATTACGTGAAGGCCGGTGGACCCCTCGGGATCAGAGGAAAGCTGTAAAATATATACAAGACGCCCTCAGAAATGGACAGGGGTTGGGAGGCTGGGAAGAAGCGGCGATAAATAATGAATTGAGCACATTTTGTCGCTGAGGGGCACGTGGTTCCAGATTTGGAAGCAGTATTTGGGTCAAGCATCCCCGACGGACGCCGCGCGCCGCCTCGAAGCGCTCTCCGCCGCTCGTGGCGGTGGCAGCGCCGCCGCTCGCGGCGGCAACGCGTCGGCTCATCTGGCAACGCTGGGTTGGGCTCGTAACTTCCGTCAGCCAGAGGTCGCCGCTGCTGCCGCTCGCTTCGTCTCTTCGTTGCTGCCTTTTTTGTGAGTGTGTCTATGCGTGTGCGAGCGCGTCGCTGCGTTTGTTTTTTTCTTTCTTTGCGCGTACCTGCCTGCATACCGATGTTTCGGAGCGGCGTCGCCCGTCGCGAAAATGCTGGAGCCGATGCCGCTGCGTAATTGCTGAAATTCTGCGCGCTGTCGCCCGAAGAAACGTCGCCGATCGTCGTGGCAGCCCTGTGAGAAGCAGCGACGCCGTGCCCTCCACTACGCCTTGCGTCGCCGAAGTCGACCAGCGGGAACGGATTGCGTCTGTCCGACATCGCGGGGGCCCTGTTTCCGTGTGTGCGTGCTGTGGCGGTTTTTCGTCGGCTCCCGCTACCAGGCCTCCCGGCGATCTGGCCGCGAGCTGCTGCTGCCGCCGCCTTGGATGTTGTCAACGCCTGAGCGCTGAACGCTTCGCCGTGGAATACCGAAACGCCGGCGAGGAGTGCTGAAATCCAGCCCGATGCACCTGTTCCGCCGCCGACATTGTGCGCAATCGTTGCCCGAGGAATTCCCTGCCTAGGCTGGCTAGGCGAGCGACACACCACAGGTGGGTCGGTTCCCGAGGGATCTGCGTTCGGGGGAACAGCGTTCATCCGTAGTGGATGCGCTTGACTTGGCGGCGGCGGCGTCGGGTGATTCTCGCGTTTGTTTCCACCCCGGCGTGCAGTGACGCCGCAGGTTAGAGCCGCTGCCAACGGCGCCCAGCGTTCTTTTCGGGGACGGCCGATAGCTGGCCTGCCCTGATTTCTCTCCCGCTAGTCGGCTTGGCGAAAGTAGCGTAGCCGCGCGCTCCGCCACGTCTTCGCTTGCGGTGCCCACACGGGGGGCCGAGTATGGGCGGTGAAACCTACGTGGGGACCGTCGCCGACTGCGAGCGCGGGCCGGTGGGGGCGGCCCGCCTTCTCTGACACCCATGCTCATGTTTTTTCGATTCTTTCTCGCGCTCGTCGACATTTGTTCCGGCCCGGGCAGCCGCGCACCTGTCAAGAAAGATTTCGTTCGTGTCGGCGGCGCGTATCTTCTCTGATGTTCGCCGCGCTGCCCGGATATCGCGAGACAGCTGGTGCGAAAACTGACACTTCGCGTCGATCGGACCTTCGCAAGGGAGACGATATCCGCCGGATCGTGTATTCCGCCTACCTGCCGTATTCGATAACAGGTACGATGGTCGGTAGGCGAGTTGCTGGGGGTAGCTGCCTACGCTAGGAGTGTGTCATGCTCATCGCGGCTGCCTCGGTAGCCTAACCGTGAGCTGCTTCACAGCTTCCTTCCTTTTTTTTATTTTCGTTTTAAACGTTGGAGCGCGTCACATAACTGTCTGGTCATTTCGCTTCGCAGTGACAGGTTGGAAGCCTGGCCACGTGAAATAGATCCATCGATCATCGCTGCTGCCTAAGCTGACACAGATTTGACGCGAAAAGCAAAACAAAAGAACGCGTCGTCACGACTGCTGTTTCTTGCTGGCGTTGAACAATGCTGTCCACTTCCGCGTACGCCGTGCTAACCAGCTGGAAAGGTTGCCCTCGCGTTGTGTTCCGCTCCAAGCCGCGCGGTACGTCCGCGTTTTCTAGCGTCTGCTTTCAGAATCTGTCGTCTGCAGCATTACGACGCAGACGACATATATTTCAACTAGAGCAGGCGACGCGTACAGTCTTCTGCTACTGCGCAACATCGTTTTCAGAATCCCTAACTAATGGGAGAGCACGGTGCGGTCAGGGGTTGTCCGACATCTGCAACGCCTTGTGGCACCGCGGCCGAATCGGCGGCATTCTTGTACGGCGGCCAAGAAGTCTCGTCCGCCGCGCCGTTTCCTGGTACGAGCCGGCCCTGCGATTACGCAGGTGGTATCGGCGCTAAGTGGTATTTTTTTCATACGTGAAAATATCCGCCGAGACGCGTGCTGTTTTTCCTCCAGGATTTCGCCCCGTTCGCGTACGGAGGAAGGAGCAGTGAACGCCGCAAAAACACTTCTACCATAGCCTTTTGTTGCTGAAGGAAAATTTGCGGGGAAATACCTTTTCCCTCTTGTTTTCCGAGGAGAATGAGCTATTTCGAAGACCACACACGCGAGCCGCGATTGTACCTGTACAACGCCGGCACCTGCTTTCGTCTTGCTGGAGAGTCCCGGGTTCGCTATTCAAAGGGCCATGTATGTGTCCATTGGTACGTATGGCATCTGCAGGTGATTATCATCTGTAGATGCTTGGCCGTGAATAACCCACGACTGCAAAGGGCACTTGCTTTAGCTTGGTGTGCGCGTGTAATTTCACTCAGTTCCGTGAGAGGATTAAATTCCATGAAAAAAAAAAAAAAAAAAAACGCATTGTTGTGAAGTTGAGCGGACCCTGCAGCACCTACCACCGAGTATTCGGAATTCATTTTAGTGTAAAGTCTGCTGTCCCAGCAATCTCCTCCCGCAAGAACAATAAATAGGCGTTTAGTATCATCGTAGCTACGTGAGGTGAAATATCGCGCGTAATCGCTATTTAATGTAATCGCGCAGGATCATTTACACTGCTCGAAGCTTGCTGAAGGGTCGCTTTAAGTAGAGCGTTACCTCGAGCTCGATAACAAGGTGCTAAATACATTCGCAAAAGTTTTTCGAAGGTCCCGTAGAAAATCGGATTAAATTCAGACATGCTAAATTGTATGGTGGTCGTGGAAAAACGAGTTGAACACTCTCGGTTATTTGGAAACGAATGTTTTCACTCTACTGCGTCGTTTATCGGGCATATCGAGATGCGCTGAAAACATTGCAGGTATGTGTTGTAATTTACATCCTTAAAACCTTCGTAAGTTGTGAGAATGATTATTTTGCCAGCTTGAAATGACTGCTAAGTCGAAGTTAAGGTATATTTATGGGCAAATGAGACGCGATCGCGGAAATATGAACCAGAGCCCACAAATACGCCATTACTTTTTATGCTGTACGAATTGCCGCGTGGCTTAATAACAGACAAAAGATTGAAAATGTGGCTTTCCAAATAGACCACCTGCGGGCCATTATTCGACCTCCATGAACATGAACAGTATTTTCCAATTTTGTGTGTGCTGGTTCATATTTTCTGGTTCGCATTCCATTTGGCCATGACTGTACATTTAACGAGAATGTTATTCACGAGCTGGGGCTGTACGGATACGTTTTTTTTTTCGTTTATATTTTCGGGATATGCTCTTAAATTGAGGGCAGCACCGAAATTGAGGCTTTCGCCACCATTCTTAAGCTTTTAGACTTTACTTTTAAGGGAAGCAAGACGGATTCGGATTGGTTGAGTGGATGCACATAACTTTCGCCTTTAGGTGTACTAGCGTTGAGGAATTTGAATCTAAAGGCGTGGAGTAAGTTCACACGCATCGTTAGATTGACGCGCCAAGCTTCTAGATATATCGCACATGGCGGCACGAGGGACTTCGTAAAATACAATATATACAAAAAGGGAGTAACGATGGCTGTTGCCACCGCCCGGTAGTTCTCCGTCCTGCCAGTGGTGACGCCACAAATCGTGAAAGCGCGCGGTTTAGCCCATTCCGTTGAAAGGCTCCCAAGAACGTTGACGTAACTGCTTGATTTGGGTCAACGTACGTCGCGGGTGACGCCGACGCGTATTTCGCAAAAAACACCTTGGAAATATAAGAGAGTAAAAGCAGTTCTCCTTCAACTTGTTTTCCAAGTTTAATATTAGAGTGCCCTATGTGGCCGGTTGTCGTCGTTGATTAAACGCCGGAGAGGTTATAGTAGATCCGATATGACATTACTAACCCAGTCTGTCGTAACTAGTTTGTCCTAATCGTTGGTTAGCAGAGGCTTCGAAGGTGTTTTGAAGGGAGGGCGGGATAAAAATAATATACGGTGATCATGATGATGATGTGGTTCTAGAAACCAAAGTGCGTTTTTGTCGGTCGTCCTAAATCAAATGTTTTTTTTTTTTCACAAAAGTCGGCCCTGTCTTTTCGGAATGAATTTTCGTGAATCAAACACCGCTTACATCTGGCAACAGCTCCTTGCCCACTTCAAACATCCTTGGTAACGTAATAGTTGAGGCTATTATTTGTTTGTTAGCGGAGAACAAAAGTACCCTCTGAGTGGTACTCGGAAACGTACTTGCAAGTGCCTCCACGCGCGGTACAATCGACGTAACGAATACAACATGGGAGGGAGATCACTTCGTCTTCCTTAGAGGATCGTCAAAAGTATTGGTATAATACTGCGTCAGTAACAAATTACAAGAAAAGAAGCAATGCGAATTGGGAAATAAGCGTTGCTAGACAGGTCTGGTGTTCTGGCAAAATGACTCGGGTGTATTGAGCCTTGCCTTTGCCCCCCACCCCAGCCAGGCTTTTTTTGAAGTTTAGCCTCCCACTGATGTCTAGTCCACCCAAACGTCGTGAAGGAAAGCCAGTTATCTCTGATGATGATGATGATGATGATGCTCGTGGGTGACATGTAGAGAAATTTAAATGCTGCCCGTGGTCGGAGTCGAACCTCAGTCCCACGCGCTATTAAAGCCAACGTCTATCCGATTGCGCCACCCCAGCGGACTTACACGACACCACCTTACCATACACGTAAGGTAGGAACCATGTCACCAGCATACTAATCATCATAAAGCCCGTTCGCTTCTGGGATGCTTCGTTCGGTGTTGGACTTCCGATTTTGGAGAACTTCTTGTTCCTCCGTCGTTGGCGCTTCGACAGAGGCGCAGTTGGTTTCTTTAGAGCCATGATTTCTGTAATGGTGCCAAGACCAGGGGGCGTCCTTCCGAAGCCCCTGACTGTGTAGGCCGCCTCATCGTTCGCCAGTGCGGGTTCGCAAATCACGCGGCTGACATGGCGGGCGTGCGGAGGAGCGTTCGCCATCGCTGCCTGCTTGCCGTATTGATGTCAAACGACCGCACCGACACCCGGTAATTGTTATGAGTGATGCAAGCGCCGCTCGATCCCCGAGCTCCGTGACGCTGGGCTTCTTCCACTCGGCAGTCCTGGACTGACCGCGAGCAGTCCGGACGCCCCTCCTCGGACAGGAAGTTTCCGTTACGGTGCACGAGGTGGCCTCACGAGCTGACCACGGGACAGCCAGACTGGGCATGCTAATCTAGCAGCTGTGACCATTGCTCCAAATTTAAAAGAGAAAGAGAAACACGCCTCCGGGGGCATGTGTCGCTGTTGGCGAGCTTGAAACTGGTTGCTGCTAGCGTCGCTAAATAAGCAACGCTTAAGAGTCCCGCCGCTTCGTGCACCGAGTAGCGTCTGGGGGCCATTTTGTTTCTGGCTTGCAGTGTTGCCATCTCCCCCAACCGAACCGCCGCCGGTTGCGACGGGCAGAGTGACCGGCCGCTCTAGCGTCCGGACCCAGAAACAAAATGGCTGCGCCCATATGTAAACAAATATCACGTGGTGCCGACCGACCAATGAAAATCCCGGCGGCACATAACAATGAGAGACAAGAGCGCCGATACTCTAAAAGCCTTTATTTAGTGACGCTAGTTGCTGCAGAGGACACCTTCGCATGTGTGGCTTCCGTTGTGGGAACGGGCCGTGTCTTTTTCCTCTCTCTGTTGCTGTGACTCTATTACCTCGGCCGGTCGTGCTTGCTAGGCCCACGTTTAGCCTTTAAAGGGACCATGAAGACCAACATACTACTTTGTTTAATCTGAAAAAAAAACAAAAAACTAAACTTGTGTACCTCACTAAGCTGCATTTCACCACGAAAGACGTTTTTTTTCTAACAGAAAGAACGCGAGAAATAGTGAAGAACTTCCGAAATTTCGCGCTACAGTGACGTGTTATTGGCAGGAGTGACGTCACATGGGTCAGCACTAAAAACACGCCATTGTGTTCACTGCACGTTAGCGTTCAAGTGATGCGATCTAGCAGAACTGGAGGCCGCACTATACAATCGCGCAGTCATGTTTCTTGGCTGAGGGTAGTGGCCGCCAATCGCGCTAACAAGATTTTGTGACGTCACAAAAGTTGCCGAACAGTAGCTGGGGAGGCGCCACTGCTTCACATGTTTTCCCTAATATATCCGTTAGTTGTTCGGAGTTTGGGATAATATCGGCATCGTTGTTATCGGGGCAGGGCAGTCTTTCTGACGAGCTAAACTTGTATCTTGGCTTCATGGCTCCTTTAAAGGGACAGACAACCGATTCTTGTGGAGCGCATGCCCTCCAGCTCGTATGAAAGCCAGCGTTTTGTACACTGGGCTAACCGCAAGGGATTTGCAATAAAACAGGCGCAAGTAATTTTAATTTGGCACTAACATTTCCGAAGTGTGAAAGGTGGCGACACGTAGTGTCCGAACGTAACACTACCTTACACGTCCAAACAATTCCGTCTATTTCAACGCATGATTCAAAGAAACGTTGGCACATCATTGTTTAAACCGGGGACAAGTTTTTTAAAGGAGCCATCAAGACAAAATACAAGTTGGGTTTATTAGAAAGACTGCTTAGTCCCAATAACAATGATACCAATATCGTCGCAATCTTCGAACAAGTAACGGAGATATTTAAGAAAACGTGCGAAGCAGTCGCGACCCCCTAGCCAATTTCCCGCAACTTTTATATGACGTCACGTAACCTTGTTTGCGCGATTGGCGGCCGCCTAATTGTCCTGTCGCGACGACACATGACTGGACGTCTGTAATGGGGCCTCTAGTTCCATTTGACCGCATCACTTGAATGCTAACGTGCACTTAACGCACGGAAAGTTATGTTTTATTGTTGGCCCGTATGACGTCAATCTTGCTCATAACCATCACTGTGGCGCAAAATTTGAAAGTTTTTAAATGCTTCTTGCTTTTTTTTTTCGTTAGAAAAACATCTTTTGTGGCTGTAATGGAGCTGAGTGAGATACTGAATCCTAGTTCTTTCAAATTAAACGAAGTTGTATTTTCTCTTCATGGCTCCTTTAAATGCCTCCCAACCTCACGTCCATTTACAAGGATGTTGCAGCACGTCTCACTGTCATCGTGACAGCGACCGTGACAGTGTCATGGTTGCCAGCACTCCTTTTGGCGAGACGCGTATGGCTGGTGGATCTAAAAAATTCTATTTCAAAAGTTCTAGGGCGCTATCAGCAAAACCGTTTCGGGTTAAGGTGTTTTAAGTGATGCCCTTTCATTTGGGATAAAGAAAATATACTCGACCAGAATAAGTTGTCTGTCCCTTTAAAATTTGGCAGGCCCAACGTTAAGCTTAATTGTGCAAAAACAACAAGAACTTGTAGGAAACAGTGAAATTGAAGGACGCGTCCTCCCATACGTCGCACTTTTGTCAGTTTTGCTCTGCTTTGGGCCAAACCAAGTGACTAATTGGCCTGAGACTAAGCAGTGACTGACCGACATATTGGGGGAGTGTTTAGCGCCCCTCCCAGCACCCGCCGCGGTGGCTCAGTGGCTAAGGCGTTGCGAGCACGAGCTGGCGGGTTCGATTCCCGGCCGCGGCGGCCGCTTTTCTGAGGCGAAAAGCAAAAAATGCCCGTGTGTAGATTTCGGCGCACGTTAAGGATCCCCAGGGGGTCAAAATTAATCCGGAGCCCTCCGATACGGCGCGCCTCGTCGCCTGCGTTGCGGCGGCGCGTTAAACCCTGTAATCAATCAATCAATCAATCAATCAATCAATCAATCATCAATCAATCAATCAATCAATCAATTAGCCCCTACCAGCTTTGATCAGCGTTGAAAAGCAGGGATGCGGCCGATGACTGGAAAGCGTTGTACAGTGTATAATCGAGAATTGGAAATCGCTTACTACGAACTTCCAGTGAATTAGAAGTGACGTGCTGGTCCCGGCGATTTCACATGCAATCCAATGGAAGAAATTGTTCGATAGTTTGAAGCTAAAACCCAGTACTTCGATTAATTTGAAGTTTTTTCGAATAAAAAAGCATCGAGGTGGCTGTCCTTTCTCGATAAACTTAAAAATATTCAAGCGCAAAAACAGCGCCGTGTTGTGTGCTGATGTCGGCGCCATCGCCGACATCGTACAGCGTACAGTTGATACGGCGGGCCATTTGAGACTCGCGCCAGTGCATGCATCTCTCTCCGTTTAAAGTTGACTTTTTAACACGAAAGTGTTTTATTCCGGGATACTCAAACATTTGAGTGACATCATATCTGTCCCGGAAGTGACGCCAGTAAAACGAAGCAGGCGGCCTGTAAATTAGGCTGCACACCTGCACATAGGGTCTTCTTGCGGGGAAGAACCTTTAGAACCAAAGACTACTAAGGATTGTTCGTTTCGGTATATTTTAACACTAAAGTGGTTTATGCCGGTATACATCAAGATTTCACTGACGTCATATCCGTCACGGAAACGACGCCAGTAAACCTTTGCCGAAGCGACCCACCAGCAGGGCGTCGCTCGCCAAGCACACCCACAAGACAGCCGCCGACCCGCAAATCATGTTCAGCTGCAGATTTCTCGGCACATTCATGTTTTACCGATTCCTATGACAGAGGAATCAACCACAAGTTTTGTTTTGCGCACAGCGCCGTGTGAAGGCTTCGATTTTATCGACGAGTCTCAACAATCACGGCAACCCGTGCCGTAAGCTCGACTTGGGGACAGAAGTCGAGCTTCTGAACGGCATGGAGAAGGAAGACGTGTTGGGGACTGGTTGCAATGATGTTATGTGGTCTTTGTTGAACTGGAAGTTCGGTCGATTCCAAGTTTTTTCGCGGTTCTCGTGGACTCCGTATTAACGAGAGTCGACTGTAACACTTTCTGAATTATTTTTGCTCCTGGTTGCTGTTCTTTGCGGATACCACAAACCAAGTAAGCGTAAGAGCTGCAAATCTGTTTTATTGAGCGCCTGGTGCAGACGACAGGTCGTTACGGTGCCGTAAACACTGCAGCTATGGAGCACATGTTTGTTTAAATGAGGTTTCATTGCTCGCTTTAAAACACTTTCTAATTGCCGCGTTAAAGGCGGTGCTTGGGAAAGCCCTCCTCCGACCCCATAGTTTTTTTTGGTAACGAACGGGCTTTGCCGTTCTATATATAGGCTGTATGCAAATGAAGACGGGTTCTGCCTTTCGCTCGAACCCGTACAGTATACGTGAATTTTAAAACCGGGATGCGCAGCTTAGGTGCAAATCGTGCTTGCAGGGTTTGAATGGCAGAGCGATTTTGTGCGCACCTGTTCTGACTGTGCGCCCCATTGGGTTCGTCACGACGTCATTGTGTTGTAGTTAGTCGTCTTGCATTCTTCCTTTCACGCAATTTTATTCAACGCATTTTTTGTTGTTGTTACTAGAGCCCGCTTTCAAGCAAAGTCTTTGTAGACACCCCCCTTTCTTTTGTCCGAAGGACAAAAAAAAAATCCGGTTAAAAATAGGGCAATGCGTAGTGATTCCGCCCATGTCTACCTTTTAGCTCCTTAAAGATGCACGCACCGTTCGGTCGTATTTTTTTTAAATTCGAGGTACTCGGCTGAATAAATACCCTTGTATCGATTCTATTCCTTATCGTCTGTTAGCTCAGCACACAGTTCGGCCGGCGACATTCCGCGCGTACTGTCGAAGAGCGGTCGAAAGACGACCGCTCTCGCAGGCGTTCGAAGAAAAAGAAGGAAAGGCCAATGTGCATACGTGTCGCTACAGGGCGTTTTAACTGCCATGTAAACGCCGTTTACCACGTCACCACAGCGCCGCCACTCCGGCTGGTTTCGTCGTCTGCTCTCCCTCCCCCCACGCGCGTCGTCTGCTGTACGGCGGTTCGTCTGCAAACAGAGGCGCGTACACACGAGCGCTCAGGCTAATTCCCCGAGGAGCAAGTTGGCTCCCGTGACTGGGGGCCGAGCGAAGAAACGGGTCGGCCTGCGAGCACCGTTATCTCGGCCTTCGGCTTCTTTCTCGTTCGCCCCTGCAGCAGCAGCGGCGCGGGTCGTTCCCGTTTAGTGCACTTGCTGTGGCCGCGATAAGGGAAAGCCGCCGGCGGCCGGTTTCGTGCCATTCCGAACGCGCTGTTGTTTGCCCGGCTCCCTGAGCGCGTCTCGTTCGACAGGACTGGATGACCCCTGCGCTGGCTGCTTCAGGTTGCGGCTTTCCTCTCTGAGGTCGGCGGGTTGGGGGTAGGGTATGGGCGCCTGCTGTCTCCGCAAATGTATCGGCGCTGTATCGACCAACGTTACTGGTAACGTTGGTATCGACGGTCTCGTTCCCGACTGCGCAGGCGCAGTTTGCAGGAGGAGCGGAATTCTGAGTTGTGTCCTTTTAAAATTTTTGCGTCCGTTTTTTCACCCTCCAATCCAGTCGTGGCGTACTTGCATTTGCGAGGCCAATTACATGTACACATTGAACAGAAGCTAACGCCCCACCTGGGGCGGTATTCTCGTGTGTTGTCCCTTTTGTGTCCGCTACAAAAGTGTCCGTTTTGAGCGAGCCCTGGTTGACTAAATGCGAACCACCAGATGTGACGTGACGCAAGCGCGGCAGACCTAGTGCGTTTGACCGCGGCTTCTTCGAGCAGGTAATTTGAATTTTGCAAAGATGGAACACTTTCAACGTCGTAGCAAAAAAAGTCACCGCGTTTAGACTTACAAACTACGTTCAAATAAACTCATAAAGACTGTCTGACATGGTTTTAGTTATTTAAAATGCGTTTGCAAGAACAGTTACGGTATTATCAAAGGCGCACCGCTTAACCGGAAGTACGTGATGATGAAACGGACGCCAAAGGGACGTTTTCAAAACGGACAGTTATGAGAATACCGCCCCTTGCTTGTGCTGCGTCACATCCGGGTCATCGGCTTTCAGCCAATCAGGACAGTTGGCTGAAAATGAAAAAAAAAAAAAAAAACAACTTATAAACGGAAATTTTTGATGCATGCATGAAACAGACGGATCTGATAATCCCGCCCTAGATGCTGTGAGGGTCACCGAAGGACCGTTAAGACGACATGCAAGCATGCTTCACTCACAAGATAGCCGCGCCAAAATAACAGTCATTCCCATTTTAACGCAAACATCAAACAATTGCGAAGACTGGTGGAAGAATCGAGACTGCCGCGCCACTTTTTGCGCTTTGCGTCACGGAGGCAAGTTTGTGTGATTGACAGCTGCCGACACACACACACACACACACACACACACACACACACACACACGCACACGCACACACACACACACACACACAGAGAGAGAGAGAGAGAGAGAGAGAGAGAGAGAGAGAGAGAGAGAGAGAGAGAGAGAGAGAGAGAGAGAGAGAGAGAGAGAGAGACGCTTTATTCCTGGCCAGGCTTAGTACTAGAGTGAACTAGAATACTTGTTCACTATACTTAGAACGGACGGTGGAGCCGCGGAAGCGCAGCTTCGACCAGGGCGCACTGGGACCGGACGTCCGAGCGCGCGAGGGCAGACAGACAGTTAGTTACCTGACGCTCCGGTCCCCCCCCCCCCCCCCCTTCACAACAAGACGCTCCAATGGCCACGGCCGCCCAAGATGCCGACAGAAGCTAATGCTTTTAACATGATTGTGCAGTTGCGTTTGTAGGGGCCGCCGGGGAGTTGAGCGAGTTATGAAAGCTTGCTTTTTAAAAAAATAAAACAAACAAAACCTTTTCAATTTTCTGCACTTACGATTGATTGATTGATTGATTGATTGATTGATTGATTGATTGATTGATTGATTGATTGATTGATTGCAATGGTACCCGCCTTTGTAATGTGTTGATGACGCGTGTCTCACAAAATCGTATTTATCGATGTTGCGCTACTGTTCTAATTTTACCGCTGCTATTGGCAGCGGGTTAAAATCCAATTTTGCGCGGAACTGGTGATAGCTGTTCCAAGGCCGGGTTGAGACTGTTGCCGCAACTGTCGTAATAACTTGGAAGATCACGTCTCAGCCGAACGAACTGCATGACGCGCTTGTTTTTTACGTGCATAGATCACGATATGGCTTTTGCGTCGGTCGGTAGTCTGAGCATCCGCTTCTCCACCACGATTCCATTCTTCTTTTAGTCACCTCGTAGTTCACTGTATCTGCGCTGCCTGTAAACCCCACCGCTTCGAAGCAGATGCGGCTTTTTTTCGTTTCGCTAGTCTATGCTAGTTTCGCCCAGTTATCGTACAAGTGAATGCGACGCTTTTTGGCGCGGTGTGCGCGTAAAGATCGAAATTCCGTAAAGCAAGAACTTGTACTTTTCTTTCTACTGTCGTGGGTTATATTTGGAGAAGTGGGGCGCGAAAGTACGCCTTGCTGTGCTGCTTAACCTAAACCAACGTGTGCCGCCAGAAAGATACGCTCACCCGTGAGACCGAAGTAGTAATGGAGATTGCCAGCCGCCGCCGCCGCGCGAATCGTCTGCTCCCCGATTGAGCTGTTCTCGCCAGCGCGTTCTTTTCCTATGGTGTATAGCGTACGTTGAAGCGAATTTTAGCTGTGCTTACGCGACAGGAATGTTTAAAAATTGCATCTGGGGCGGTATTCTCGTGTTTTGTGTCCGTTTTGAGCAAGCCCTGATTGGCTGAAAGCGGACACCCGGATGTGACGCCATGCAAGCGCGGCGGAGCCATGAGCGGCGGCTAAGACTTGGAGCAGACGATTAGGAGCAGACGATTTTTCGTCGCCTTGTTGGTTCGCTGGTGGAACAATAAATACATAAAAGATAGTTTAATATAGGTTTAAAACGTGTTTACAAGAACAGTTGCGCAAAAGTCAATTCGAAACCCACCTACAACTGGGAGTACGTCGCAATGAAATGGACTCAAAGCGGACGTTTGCAAAACGGACAAGCACGAGAATGCCGCCCCTGAAGTCGCTTTTTTTTTTTTTTTTTTCAACGGGACCGGCCAGCGCGCGCAACTGTGTCACGTTTGTGAAGTCGCTCAATGTGAAGGTTGCAGTCGAACCACTGGTCGGCGACTTTGGCTAGTTCCGGTTTCCGAAATTGTGGCGATCCTAGCGGCACGGTGCTGCGGCGTGGCCCTTCCCTTTCCCTCGGTGTTTCTTTCTTTCCACACCGTCAACGCTTCCGCGCCTCCTCACGCATGCGCAACAGCTCACCGGCGCCAATATTTTTTTTTCTTTCTCTCGGCGCGCACGGCGGGCCAGTTCGGTACGTGCGTGAGCGAGCCGGCGTGCGAAGGGTTGCGCGGGTTGCCTAAACGCTTCCACGGGCGGAAAGTTTCGCTGCATTATAAAATACATTCGAATGTATTCTAAATATGGGGCAGCGGAGGAAGGAGTGTTACCACTCCTGCGTAGCTCTGTGGTGCAGCAACACAGGGCGGTACAGTTCGACCAAGTTTCTCGCCTTCTCCAAAGACGACAGGTAAGCAAATTAGCTTTGTACAAGTTATAGTGAATTCCTTAAAAGCCGACTGATTGCACTCTTCTGTTTTCAAAATAATTCGCGCATGTAACGTGAAGTTAATGAGACATGTCACTCGTCTTGGAGTGGAAACTAATGTGCAAATATATCCCAGCTGTGCAGCTACGCAAAGTTTTAGTAGAAGTAAACGCGTCTTTGGCACGCACACACTTGCTCGCAAGATCAATTTGTGGTGGCATTGCAGCTTTTTGATGATTGCCTTAGTAACTGCTGGAACGTCGATTCAGTATACTTATCAAGGTATTTTTTGTTGTTTCGTGCAGCAGGTATGAGTCTAGGTTTGGGCCCCAAGTCGAGGATGGTTTGCGACTTCATTGGACGTTTCCTCCGGTGACTCTTCTCAATCCACCCAATGTCATCACGACGCACCTGCTCACAAAGAAGGCAAGCTCAACTGTACGCGCTTCTTGCCTTTCATGGCGTACATACTACCACATCGATTGATGGCGTGGAGGTGCTGCGCCCTTAGCATCCCCCCCCCCCCCCCCCCCCCCGTCTTGCTCCAAAACGTATATTTGCGGCGAAACTACTGCCAAGCGTTGCTTCAGAGCTCCGAAAAATCTGACGTAACTCCGCGGTGTTCAATGCAAGTCGATTTTCACATGAAGCAGTGGAAGGCCAAACCGAAATACATGCGTTGTCTGCAGCCGCCATTGCAAGCGTTTCGCTCATTAAAAAATAAATAAAACCAAGTAGCATTGCCAGCTTTGCTGTTCAATCTAAACTGCGCGCCCGCGCCTTGTCATCTTATCGCGAATGGGTTTGGTGTTCCATAGTTTTGAAGTTAGAATGGTCATGCCGTATCGGACAGGATGAGATAAGAGGCGCTGCCCAGACGCGAGTTAGAGGGTAGCTTGTAACAACCTGGCCGATATCTGCGGCTTAAAATACAGGAAAGCTTCTTTTTTTTTCTGGGTGTCTTCTCCCCTCCCGCCTTCCCTCCCACCCCCGGTAAGCAGACTGTTAATTCACGCGCCATTAAAAGAAAAGACGGGTGCGTTCGATTTGTGTTCTGTGTTCTACGACGTGCATATGGTTGGGCATTGTTTTTGTACGTAGATAAAATCCAGCAAAGAGTGTCTACAGTGCGGTCATTGTGTTGCAACAGTTTTGTATGGCTGCATTTTGTTGGTGTGAACATGATTTCTCGGAAGTGTATGCAGGTTAATGGGCGGGTCAACGCTTTCTTTCAGAGTTTGCGTTAACTCGCCCGAAAGGCAGGGCTTGAAGCATACGTGTGCGTGCTTTCTTTTAACATATAGATTCCCAATTATTGTGTCTCTGAACTGAAACGAATTTTTTAAATGTCTAAAGAACATTCCTGTCTCGAGGTGAGCCCAAGAAATAAGTATACATTGAGTGGAACTTTCAAGTTCTTTTCTTCTCCCGCCGAGGTGTGCGCGAAAAAAAAATCTGTGTAGGGACTAGAACTTTCGAAGTTCTTCTTCCGTAATCAAGTATTGTGTACCTAAATGTGTATTCATGGCTGTAACTTTTGCGAAACTTTAGATGGAGACCAATACAAAAAGGGACTCGAAGACCTGTACCTGTCACCGTGTAAAGTTGCGCAAAAGTTACAGCCATGAATTCAGAATACCAACTATCCCGCCTAACCGTGTTATTGTAAATGTGTGTGTAGCACGTTTTTTTTCCCTATTGTACAATATTGTATGCCTAAATTTGCATATGTCATATTTTTGCTTAGTCCAATACTGTGTACATAAAATGTATGTGCAATATATTGGTGTAGTACATGTGTTTTCATGACTTCGAATCAAAGACGTCCACATATGAATTTTGAATAAATGCATAGCAAAAATAATGTTTGTGTAACACTCCAATTATTATCGCCACAAAGACAACAATTCGACACCAGAAAACGTACTATTACCTACATGTTTTCTTCGTTCAATTATTCAACACGTTACTGCACACATAACAAACGACGGGCGGCGGCCATTTCGAGTCATCGGCGCCGCTCGTCCAACTTTCGCGCCTGGTGCCATTGCCGAGCGGCCCATGAGGCAGCGACCGGCGGCAGACGCGAAAGTTGGACGAGCGTCGGTTTCCGGGGCCGGCGCGCGGCGGCACGGCCTGGCTGCGCGGGATAAATGACGTCAGCAGCGTCCGCGACGTCAGCAAACACCCTTTCCCCCCTTGCCACTCGTTGCCATGGCGATTAATGCAACGTTTCTCAGAGGCCACGTACTACTAGGGGAGGATTTGGCGCTGCTGGCGCGAATTACGTGGGACCACGGTGGATGCGAGAGAGGCCGCCCCGTGGTCGAACTACTTAGAGCGCTTTTATCTTCTTGCCTCGGGATCGACCCGCTCGCGCAGCTGCTGTGGCTGGCTTTCCCGTTCTTTTTTTTTTTTTTTTTTTCTGCGCACCTTTTATCTCGTTGTTGGTGGCCGTTCCCACGGCCGGTGTGAGCCAGCGGTATCTATACGCCGTCGCTCCGTTGTTTCGGCATGCGCTGACCGTGATTGCACTTTCGCGAGTTTGGCGATCCGGAGCTCCGCCAGCCCCACCCTTAATGCCCGCGATCGGAAGTGGCCCCGTTTCATGACGGAGAGGAACGGCCACAGCGGATGCGGGGAAAGAAACGGCAGCTTTGAGAGATCACAGCCGGAAAACTAAGAATTTGATCCTTTTTCTTGAGACCCGTCGGGTGGGCACCATCCCGAACAGGCAGTACTGTTGCAGCATGGGGGAATGCATGATAAATGTCAAAATTGTTTGTCAAAAAGAAAACATCAGCTATATTTGGCGAAAACGGAAGTACATAACTGGCTATAGCGCCGTTCTTTTATGTAATAGACGTAGTGGTTTTCGTGAAAGCAAGTAAGAAAAAAAAAAAAACGTTGTAATACCGCTGTTAAAGGCAGTGACAAAGTAAACACACACACACTGTTGCCGCGACAGGTCAGTTAGGCGGCTGCCAATCGCACAAACAAGGTTCCGTGACGTCATAGAAAAGCTGCGGGAAATTGGCTAGGGGGTCGCGACTGCTTCACACGTTTTCAGTCATATCTCCGTTATTTGTTCGAAAATTGCGATGATATTGGTATCATTGTTATCGGGACTAAGCAGTCTTTCTAATAAACCCAACTTGTATTTTGTCTTCATGGCTCCTTTAAATGGGCGGAATACCGATTTTTGTGGAGTATGTACCCTATATCCCAAATGAAAAGGCACCACTTAAAACAAAAATTATTAAATCAAATGGTTTCCATAATGGCCCTACGTCTCAGAGCGGAATATTTAGATCTGCCAACCGTATGTATGCTGCCCAAACGAATGCATGCAACCGTGGCAGTGAGCCGTGCATCATCGGCGGCAGTGTACGCGGCATATGCGGAGAGTTCTATTTTTCGAAGGAGGGGGGGGGGGTACATGCACCTAGGAATGAGGGGGTACACATGCACCTAGAAAATGCACCTAGGAATGAGCTAGCAGACCATCAGAAAACCCGGTTTTTCATTTTCTGATCATCTGCTACACCATTTGGCTCCTTCCTGCCGTGAGCCACGAACGCGCATTTCGCTCTGCATACCCCAGGTGGCGCCGTCGTTCCAACATCAACTGTTTTCCCACAGGCGAAAATTGTTTTTATTTATTTTCAGAATAAACAGGTAAGTACCGCTGTTGTTCCCAGTGTCAAACAAAATAGACCACAAAATGCGACCTTCGTGTGAAGTTTGAGCGCGAACAGAGCGGTGGTTCGCTCAGGAAAAATTGTTAGTGTTCCAATTATCGTCGCACCACCCTGTACATACATACATACATACATACGTACATACATACATACATACATACATGCATGTATACATGCATACATACATACATACATACATGCATGCATGCATGCATACACATACATACATACATACATACATACATACATACATACATACATACATACATACATATAACATGCATACATACATACATACATACATACATACATACATACATACATACATACATACATACCTCTAGTGTCCTTCTAGGGCGCTTGTCCTTGAATGATAAGGATTCGAAGAAATAGATGGAAAGTATAAAAGTACGCCGTCCACGTCTGCACAAATTCAATGATGCAGTAAGCTTTGAGCCCCAGAAAAGTTTGAGTGAATAGGCAAAGGCAACTCTAAAGAAATGTCAACTCGTAATGGCATTGGTAATGAAACTTCGGGTAGTAGGGTGGGCAGAAATCGGCATCTCCGGCTGGGGGGGGGGGGGGGGGTGGCAGAGGGGTCTCAGGTCCTCGAGCAGCCCCGTAGTCTCCGCCTACGTACTAGTACGTGGAATGAAAAAAAAAATGCATGAAAAAACTTGTTCAGGTCTAAAGCACGAATAAAATGTAGTCTTTTTATTCCTTTACGCGGTCATGTGTTCAAAATCGAAACAAAGCTGTTTGTATACGTATGGTAGTGTCACGTTTTGGCGTGCCGCCTTTCAGACTTCAGAAAGTTTAGTGCCGAAGTAACATTATTTCTGATTGTTTATTTGGAAATTTCTTGTGGTTACCCCACTATATAAAGCGCTGGCCTTCATATGAGCGCGAGGACATGCACTCCACAAAAATCGGCTGTCTGTCCCTTTAAGCTGTTCCAAGAACAATGGAAAGAAAAGGTGCCAGCAGGTGGTGGACGAGCTAGGCGAAGGCGGGAAACTTGAATCGAATTGAGCCGTTGTATCTGGGGGGGGGGAGGGAGGGGGGGGTGAGGTGGAGGGCATTATGAGGCAGGGGCGACTTTTGCAGGCAGACACGCGGCCATTTTTTAACATGAAAGTGTTTCATGCCAGGATACAGCAAGATTTCACTGACGTCATATCCATCATGGAAATAATGCCCGTACAACGAAGCAAGCGGCCTGTAAAGGGTGCACCCTTGCACACAGGGTCTTCTTGCGGGGAAGCAACCTTTAGTACTAAAGAGTACGTTATACTTAGGGTTGTTCGTTTTTAGGGTTTTATATTTTAACACGAAAGTGTTTTATGCCGGGATACACCGAGATTTCACTGACGTCATATCCGTCACGGAACTGACGCCAGTACACCTATGCCAAAGCGACCCACCAGCAGGGCGTCGCTCGCCAAGCACACCCACAACGCAGCCGCCGACCCTCAAATCATGCTCAGCTGCATATTTTGCTGCACATTTCACTTTCGTGTTTTACCGATTCCTGTGACAGAGGAATCAACCACAGTTTTTTCCTTCCTGTAGCATCATGAGACTATCTTATATTCATTCATCAGGCAATGCTAAGGTTGTAAATTTTTGTGGTGGAGAATATTTAAAACCTCCTTAGTGGACGATGGCTCAAGTAGCGGTCTGTGACGGAATTTTATTTCTTCGATGTTTAGCCGATAATGCCAGACATCTACTGCAGATCGTCCGCAAGATGGCTTTATAGACACGCGCGCTCAGTGGACCGGGTATGGCCTCAAACCTGTAGCCTTTGTCCAGCTGGCAGTACCCATGGAAGTGGAACTAGTTTGTTCTTTCATGGCTATGGTTGCATGGGCAAGAGTAGGCAGATTAATTCAGTTTAATTCAGTTTAAATCAGATTAATTCAGACCTCAGAGGAAGTATCCACCTTCAGTAGGAAATGAGCGGATACAAAGCAACGTGGGCTGTCACGGCAAATGAACTGTAAAGGCGCAACCACATGCGACGTTTTGGTCGCGTTTGGAGACCGTCCGCGGCGACGCGTGTTCAGCGCGCGCCACCAAATACACAGCAGCGCGCTCGGAGCGCCGGTGTCTGCGCATCCCAGATTTTCGGTCCGTTTTCGGCGTCTGCGCCGGATGTTGCTGTCCTCAATTTCCGGTCCCCCTCCGCACGCAACATGGCGGCTCTTTATTTGGCGGCTCTTTAGCACTTTATTTAATAGAACATCAATTTAACGTGTTTTGTTTGTTGAAGTTTTGATTATTCTTCAGTTTATTAAGAATGACTTAAACAGAACGATGCTGCCTTTACCAAAGTAAGTCTGGCAACTTGGATCGGAGAAGCGCTCTTCGCGCGTCTCATGTGGTTGCTCGCCCTCTCCAACGCCCGTTCCGCGTCGGCGCCAGGCGCCGCAGACGGTTGCAAGACGCGGCCAAAACGTTGCATGTGGTTGCGCCTTAAAGGAGCCATGAAGAGAAAACACAAGTTTGGTTCATTCAAAAGATTGTCTCGTTAGAATCATACTGACACCACTTTTAGCGTAAACTTCGCTCAAATAAGCTACATAATTAGGAAAAACGGGAATGGTCATGCGACCCACCAGCTCATTTCCCGCAACAGAACCTGTGATGTCACATGGGCTAAGCTCTACGATTGGCGGAGGCTGGCAGAAGCAGACGCAAATTAGGTAGAGCTTACAAACTAGACGAACGAGCGATTCGCGCTTAAATTTAGGGCACATTCTTTACAAAGCAATAAGAATGATGGGACAAACAGTGGAAGTTACGAAAGCACATGTAAACATAGAAGTACTGATGCGTTCTGCTGTTCGTACTGCGCACAGCATGCTTTGGTTTAGCTGCACAGCACTACGGGGCTTGAGGTTGTCTCAGACGACACTGGCCGATTGACGCAAGCAACGGTGTCTTACGTGACCCCATTTGTCGAGCGAGCACTGTTTCAGGGAACGAATATTTTCTCCCAGAACAAAAACAAGCCAGGTTTAAATGCGGGCAAAAACAAACCAAACGCTTGCCACGGTATGTTGGCGCCATCTAGGTTACGGAACGTAAAGAAACGCGGGAACAAACCAACACCGGTGGACAGGGTGGAGACAACCTTTGAACGGTCCCGTGCCGCCGCAATTGGGCCAACGGGCTCAACGCGTTATTCTTTTCGTTTCCCACGAGACCTAGCAACGCGAAACAGACAATATGATTCAAACTGCTTCAGTAAACCGCGTTGCGGCGATAATTTTAGCGCGGTTTTGACACAATGACTTGCTTCGGCGGCGAGCGAGCAACCGAACATGGCGGCGCCAGCGTTACGTGTCTCTACCCTGTACGGCGGATGCGTGAATGAAGGTACTCTAGGCTGCAGAGCGGTCGGTTCCCGTGATGTCACTTGGGACCACGAAAACGCACGATTGAGCGGGAAAATCAAAATTTTAACCTAAATTGTTTAATTTCTCAGTGAATAAAGCACCGTTTGTATCCGGACAAGCGCTGGGGGCACTATAAAACACGAAATCTTTCGAATAAAACCAACTTGCATTTTCTCTTCATGGCTCCTTTAGTCTGCTGTCATATCGCAAGGCTAGAGACTGTAACCGTGGAGGGGTTGGGGTTCGTTTTGTTGAGGAAAACGGAGCTTAAAACAATAAAGGCGTGCGAGGGATAGTATTCGCTATTTATTATTGTATGGCTTTGTTGTATTTCTGTTTTTATTTTTTTTTCCGGCAGAGACCAGAATTCGCTTTAGTTCAGTCCAAGATTCTCTCACTGGTCACATTAAAGCATGTTGGCGAATGAGCCGGTTCGCTTGGCGACGAGAGTCCTGGTTTTAAAGCGAAGCTGTCGTGTTCTCACTGATGCCGTTGTCCGCAATGCAGAAAAGCCAACTTTATCTGATGATGATGATGATGAATGATTGTCGACGGTGAAGCGAAAGAAAGAAACAATTCCCGTAGCCGCAGTCGAACCTCAGTCCCTCACTTTTTGAAGCCGGCGTCTATCGGATTGCTCCATTTCGGCATGGTCGAAGCGAACGCCAAACAGCAGGCACCGGATTTGCGCCGTGCACCCCAAACCCAAACGTTAGGCCTAATGAGTGCCCACCCGAGAGTTGCCGCGGGTATTGTAGAAAGTGGTGCGTACCTCTAGAGTAGACATACTCGCAGTGTGGGATTGGCCAACCAAAGAAACCATCACGAGAAAGCTTTGCGTTCAACCATAGTCGTCGTTATGCGGAGGGGTGTGTGATTTTTGTTTACGTTTATTGAGTAAACTGTGCCATGTATTGCACGTGTATGCTTGCACTTAGTTCTGTTTGCTTTTGCTTCTTCTTACTAATACCTATGCATGCATCATCCTCCAATGTTAGGGTGAACATATGAGGGGTGGGGGCGGGGGCGGGGGGGAACTTTATACCAAATACCATCTCATCAAAGCTGTACTTTCGAGCACTGCTTCACTGCATGATTTCGTCACATGTTCGTTTCATTGTATGGCACCTGACCAACACGTCCTAATTGAAATTTCTGGCCATTTCATTCTTAAAGTACTTGTCCACTCTTTTTTGTCTTACATCTTCAAGACAGAGTTATAGTTCCCACAAATTTTCTCCATTCATACGGGGAAGTGCAGCCGTGCTCACTCCCAGCACCCTGGATAATTATGCGGTTCCAGCCTATGCTTATTCATTTCTGATCACCAAAACCACGCCATGTTGTTTCATTGACTACGGCTTGGCGTAGCCTTTACCCGTCGCTACAAGCACCTCATCGGCATTACGAGTGACCCCGATTGTGAAACATGCCGTGTACCAGAGACTATTTCGCATGTTCTCTGCCAGTGTCCACGCTACGCGCATCCTCGAGAACAGTTAGCGAGAACATTGGCCCGTTTGGACTGTCGTGTGGTGTCGGAGGAAGTGCTGCTGAAACATTGGCCAGACGCGAAGCGTTCCCACAAGGCATTTAAAGCTGTGCTGACATTTCTGCGCAGCAGCGGCCTCTCAGCGATATTGTAGTTGGGGCCCGTCCGGCTGAACTTTAGCGCATGCACAGTATAAGTATAGGCATCTTCTGTACATAGCCATTTATTCATTTCTCCGCCATCTTCATCTCTCTCGTCCTCTATCCACGCTCTTTCCTTCACTTTTCCTTCCCACACACAGAATAGCTGGCCAGATATACTGCCATCAGGCTGACCTTTCTGTGTTTTTTCATTTCAATAAACTTCCTCTCTCTCTCTCTAGTTGGAGGCATAGTTGTGAGGGCTTGCTTGTCCCACCTGACTGCTCGTTCATATTGTAGGCCTTGTCAGTTTGGACCTGGCTTACTAAGGCTGGTTTCTAATTAGAGACGCCAGTGGCAAGTTCACGTTCCTCCGCTGCAATTCTTTCGTGCTTTTCTTTTCTGTTTTACTGCCCAGTGCCTAGGATTAGGAAACATCGTTGTTTTATTTGGAAACACTATTACCTACTTACAAATTTAGGCGAACGAGGGTCGCCGAGAAAGGGACGGTGAAGACTGCATTTATTTTATTTTATTTATTTATTTATTTGGTCAATACTGCCAGCAGCCTTTTAGCCGCCAAGGCAGGAGTGTACAAAACAGTGAAATGGATTTTGCAAACTGCGAGCACAGAAGAGGAACAAGAGATAACTTAGACATATAACACAAATATGCAAGTTTGCAGTATTCAAAAGCTTTAGGGAGCTAATACCACTCTACAGTCTTCTTTGATGGCAAATATTGCTGCTGTCACCAAGAAAGAAATGGCTTAAGTAGGTGGATTTCAAATCACCCGCTTATGGCGAAACAGTAGGACGTGGAAAGGGCCCTGGGGAACTGACTCGACGCCATTGGGAATAAATCGAAAATTTGTAACTGCTGATCAAATGTTGCAAAAATCTAGGAGAGCATTTTGGCGTGTAATAAACCTATGCTGTGTTATTGCGTAACCATGGGCTTTCTTTTAACATCTCAGCTGTTTGAGCTTGAGCTTGGTCTGTTGGCGTTAGCAAAAAAAAAAAAAAAATTCAAGAAAAAAAAAACACTGGCGTGAGGCACCCAGCACTTCCTTCGCGTAGCGACTTTAGTGGAAAAAATATCGAGCGCACGTGAGCGTGTGCCTCGTGAGGAGCGCCCGGTGTTGTCAAGGCCTCACTTGGGCTTGCGTCATGTGAGGAGCTCCCGCCTTCGCTGTTGTCATCTTCGACGCGGCGGACCCATGATGCAGCGGTCGCTACAGGGCTCCCCCCTGTGGAGCCAGAGGTCGTCGCGTTGCCCACATGACGTTTTTGGTTGGTCGAGTTCCGGGGTAGGGTTGTTGAGACGGGGAAGCCCTGGTAGGTCGGAGGGAGGCGACGTTAGTGGGCTTGGCGTGACATCATTGTGTAAAGTTGGCTTTTCTGCAGTGTTTTTTCACGTTAAACGTCACCAGTGAGGGATGGAAAGCTTTGCTTTAAAAGAAGCTGGGGTTGCCAACCGCGCCATTTTTTTTCCCGAGTGAGTTAGGCGCACAGCTGCACAGTGGACATTGCATGCTTGATGAAAATGTTAGGAAAGAAATGACACTGTCCAAGAGCTGCGGATGTGCTGGCATTTTAAGTGCAGAGCACTTTAGGCGCTTGCCTTATCGTCGTAGCTCACTCGCTGGACCGAAGTAGAGCAACAGGGCGTTCCGTCGTAGCGCTGTCGTCGCGGCGTAACCCAGAGGCTTCGAAAGCCAAGCAGTTTATATAGTCATAAGCGTTTGAAACTCGTAAACCGCTGGTGTCCTACATCTCCCCGTTGTTTAGTGCAAAGGGAACTGCAGGTACATTTGAGGAAAAATATACCTAATTAAACGGCAGCACCTGTGTTCATGTATTTAGGAACGCTCGTTGGGTTGGTTTTTATGATAGTAAGTGAAAAAAGCGGCCACACGCGAAAAAAAAAAAAAATATGGCGCATTTGGAATGACACAGAAAGACTCCACGCACATGAAGAAAATGGTGCATTCGAAATGCCGCAGAAAGGCTCCAGCCGTGCAAGAAAAACATTACGCATTTGAAATGATGCAAAACAGCTTCAGCATACGAAATTAAAGCAAGCACAAAAAGAGCAGAACTCCCGCTGGCACTGTTTCAGGCAGTGGGCGCGTGAGCACTGCGAAGGCGGGAAATTTGAAATGCATTGGGTGGCAGCAGTGAGCGGATAACGGCGCTGCACCCCATTATGGCGAATCACTGCTCTGCACTCCCGACAGCTTTCACATTGAGTGGAACGGCTTTAGTTTTTTACATGAACGTAAAGCATGTCAACTGGAAGTGTATGCTTTAATTACTAAATTAAAGCATACAGTCCTCGGGGTTCCGGCCGCACAAGTCAACATGGAGCGGGCGTTTATTTTATCCGACCAGAGGTCACTTTTCGCCCAGGACACTTTATGACTTCCTGCTTCTCAGACCATGTTCATGGCTTTGAGTGGTGTCGCAATGGGTGTTTCACTTTTTGTGGGCAGTTCCATTGTAAGAGCTAAATTCCATTGTAAGAGCTATGTAGTGACATACATTCTGGCCGACAATCAACAGACATCCCGTTGTGTTCTTTCGTTTTTGTCCCCAGTTTTTGTTGCGGGGGGGGAGAGAGAGAGAGAGAGAGAGAGAGAGAGAGAGAGAGAGAGAGAGAGAGAGAGAGAGAGAGAGAGAGAGAGAGAGAGAGAGAACCACTTTATTTTACAACTGGGATTTAGGGGGGAGGGATGGCCGAAGCCCACACGGCTTCGGCGACCGCAAGGGCCCGTGCGGTTAGAGTTTCCTGAACCGCCAGGTCCGAGCTCCCCAAGGCCTGTTCCCAGTGGTGGGGCGTGGGGTAGGAGGGAAAGGGGTCGTGTGGACACTCACACAGCGAATGAAAGTGGGTATCACGTTGGTGGCAATGAGGGCAGTGCGGGGAAGCACAAACCGTGATGAACTGCTACAAACCACTATATTTCTTTTTGTTCCCAAGCTGAATGGGAACGCAACTTTTACCTATAGAATGAAAGAGAAACAGGAACAAAAATAAAAATGGTTCACGTCTTCTAAACGTAGTTATCATGTGCAAAAGGAAGGAGTAAGCACACTGCGTTTCGTGAAAGATCGCCCCGACTTTAGATTTCGCGTCCTTCCATCTAGCTATGTCCAACGTTACTAGAATAAACTCAGTTTCGGAGCTCCGCATCTCCGCCAGCCGAGGAGGGTGGGCCAAACGGCGGTCGCGAGAACTAGCGGCGCTGCAGTCAAGTCTTGCGCTACTCTCGCGGCGTCGTCTGCTACTGCGGCGGCGGCGGCGTGCCGCGGAGGGCCGCCGCGGAGTTGCTCGCGGCGGCTTTCTAGTAGTGCTATGGCCAAACTTAACCATTTATCATCCTTGCAGTCGACAAACTTCAAAATTCGTCATCCTTCCAGTTGACACCCCCCATCACATTTGCGCACTGTTTAGTAGATATGCATACGGCATGCATATGCATATGCAACTGGGCACTGGACTTTTGCGGGACACCGTGCGTTTTTGGGGTGATTTGCGCCTTGATCCCGAAAGTTTCGCCTTCGATATATGGGGTGGAAGTGCTGGGAACAAACGCGGAACGGCACCGGACGCGAGCTCCCACTTTCCGCGTGCTATCAAAATTTCTTGTCCGGCAACAACATGACGGTAGTGCTTTACAATGTCGTCATCTTCAAAATGAATGTCACAGACTTTGCATTTCGCAGTTAGCTTTTTATCTTTGTGAGATGTAAAGCTTGCTCCCACCTTTTGAATTCCGTAGGGTCCTTTGGTGGCCCGAAGAAGTGGCGTGAAGTGGAGTCGCCGTTGCGGTAGCCGCTCTTGCACCCCGGCGCAAAGCAAGTCGGCATGCCGAACCGTGGAGGAATCTCTTCCTCCTCCTACGCTTTGTACATGACGTACGTGTCTTCGTGCAAGCTCCTTCGCATGGCCGAAAACAGTTCCAAAAATGACCGACGAGCAAAGCGTACACACTCGCTGCCAACGTTACTAGTAATGTTGGTCGCTGCAAAGCACGCGCACTTGCACCGACGAGCTTAATGAAAACCTTCTGGAGTGAAGGAGGCGCCGACGCTCACCAGGCAAGACAACACGTGTTTTGCCTGGCTTCAGGCAAAACACGTGAGGGTGGTCGTTCCGGCCCGCATGGCAGTACGACAGTTTTTGTGAACCTCATCAGTGGGAGGTCCCGTTAACCAGCTTCCGGTGTAGAGTTCCTGTGCTGAATTTTTATGTGCGCCGGGCTGGTCTCACCTTCTATGGCCTTTCGAATTAATTCCGGGTGAATAAAAATCATATACCCTTTTGTTGCTTCCACCGAGTACCAGACTTTTGGAATGTTTCAAGCGAATACGCATTACGCCCGTTCGCTGAATGCGTATTCGATCATATTTAATCGCGTACGGTTAATATGGAATTGCTTAAACAACTGCCTGATGCAGCTCCTTTTGAAGGTAGTAGGGTGGTTGTTTTTTGACACCTCTTTCTTTTTACGCAATCAAAAAATGCTTTCAGGTGGTTTTGAGGCATCTTGTGCTTAAGCAAATTCTGCAGCTTCCCTGTTTCCACAAGCCTGTCAAAAGTTGCCATGACACTGTTCATACGTATGGGGAGTCCTAAAAATACGGTTTTCTTGAGGCCCTCAATTGCTGATTTTTCTTGTGCATTCTGGAGTCCTGTTGTGTACAATTCAGCCTTTAAAAAAGTCCTCATTGAATCCTCATTCGCGTTTCGTAGAGGTGCCTTGTACGATCAGGTGGAGGGATTTCTTGAGTTCAAAACATCAAAAAGGCGGTCAAAGATCCTTATGAACTTAGGCGTAGAATCCGCACCTTCAATTGTGGATTAAAGCTTTAACGTGATTTCGCAAAAGTCGAGTGCATCTGCGAGAGATGAACTGAGCGTCAGAACTGTAGACGAACTTTCATCTTCGGTGATCTAATGTCTCGTATGCACCACAAACAGCGCTGAGGCCGGAGGAGGTGAAACGAGCCCGGCGCATATAAAAGTTGAGAACAGGAACTCTACATCGGAAGCTGGTTAACCGAACCTCGCACTGACGAGATTCACAAAAACTGTCGTGTTGCTGCACAGGCATAAAGGCACGGCTTTTACAAACGTGTTGGGTCATTTTTCGTCGAGATACGACAGCGACGTACTCATCCAAACTACGCTGAAAATGCTCACTCGCTAAGAAACTCCCGTATATGGAAGTTAAACGCAATCTACACAGCTCAAATATAGGCCCACCGTCGATTCTTAGCCAGCCAATGAGCAACGCATGCAAGTCAATGCGCATACAGACGATCGTATGCATATCTACTCAAACAGTGCACAAATGGGATGCGGTAACGTCGACTGGAAGGATGAAGATGTTTCAGCTTGTCGACCGGGAAGATGATATATGTTTAAGTTTAGCAATAACCGTACTAGAAGGCTGCCGCGGTACGTCGGGGCGGCGGCCCGCCGCGGACGGCTGCTGCGGCCAGCTGCGGTGGCCCGCCGCAGTAGCAGACGACGCGCCGAGAGTAGCGCAAGACTCGACTACAGCGCCACTAGTTCTCGCGCCCGCCACGCGGCCCGCCTCTCCGGCGGAGCTTTCAAACTGAGTTTATTCTAGTAACGTTGGCTA